>NW_026895114.1:0-14203 GCF_033153095.1 Gastrolobium bilobum | reverse complement strand
CTAGGTCATTTCACATCTACATTGAGCACTTCAGTTCCCATTTCCAAAACATACAAGCCATTTATTAAAGAAGCAGTACCAAAAATAAAATCATTCAAAATGATAGAAAATGTACCGTCCCTAATAGTGAAAGCAAAACCATCTTGTTCTGAACAAGAAATAGAAATAATGTTTCTAGAAATGCCGGAAACATAAAGACAATTATTAAAATGCAATAAGAAGCCCGTAGGCTAATGAGGTCGGTATCTCCACCAGCATGAGCAGCAACTCTTGCTCCATCACCAACGCGGAGGTCCACTTCGTTCTTCTCCAATCTTCTAGGGCTCCTAAGCACCTGCAATCACATTGCAGATTATAAGAACCACAACCGGTATCCAATACCCATGAAGTCGGATTAGCATAAGAATAATTTATCTCAATCATATAAATACCTGAGGTAGAAGCATCACCATGCTCCTTCACACTCTTCAGGTAGTCTGGACAATTCCTCTTCCAATGGCCATTCTTGCCACAATGGAAGCATACAACATCGCTTTTGTCCTTGGGTGCACTCTTACCTTTCTCTTTTCCCTTTTTCATATTGGATTTTCCTTTGGGCTTAAGGGAGTTGCCTTCTACAGGCTCCTTGCCCATACCCTTGGCCCTTTTAGGCCCACCAATCAGAAGAGCTTGTGTCTCATTCTTCTTGATAGACATTTCAGCAGTTGTTAACATACTTAACAACTCTGGCAGGCTCACAAGCATCCCATGCATGTTGTGATTCATTATGAATTCACTAAAAGAAGGAGGAAGTGATGATAGAACTAAGTCATTAATTAATTCAGCATCCATTGTGAGCTCTAGACCCTCTAGCTTCTCAATGAGCCCTATCATCTTCAGTACATGGCGGTTAAAACACATGCCTTCAGTCATCTTGCATAGGAACAATTCCCTAAAGGTCTCATACCTCTCATGTCTGCCTTTAATATCATACAACTCCCTGAGATGAAGGATAATAGAGGGGCATCCATATGCTCGTGCTGTTTATGCAGTTCAGGCGACATGGATGCCAGCATGATGCAACAAGCCAACACATTATCATCCATGTGTTTCTTGTGGGCCTCGAAATCAAATTCCGTGAACCCATCTTCCCCTTCCTTAGGCGCAATAGGTAAAGCAGTGTCAAGGACATAAGCAACTTTTTCAGCCCGCAGAACATTTCTGACGTTCCGATACCAGTCCATAAAATTAGGACCGGTCAGTTTGTTCGTATCGAATATTGAGCGCAGTGACAGTGAATTAGTCATACTAAAAACTGAAAATGTAAAGATAGATTAATTAATATATATTGTCGTGTAATAAATTATTAAAGACTTTAAATAATTTGCCCCTCCCACTATTTTATCTAAGTCAATGACCCTTACCATTTGACTTAGGGTTTATCTACTTTTAGATTTTGACTTAGTGGGATTAAGAGTGCGATTATTTATTTTAACCCTCGTCTGAGACCGCAAGATTAATTTAAATAATGGGTTGATCCTCATCAACAGTATCTCATACCCTCTCTTAACATTAGGTTGACAACTCCTTGTCACTTAGTGGTGCATCTCATGCAACCAACCTAGCATTATTACCCTAAGCACATAAGCCCGGCTGAGCCTGCAACTTATGTCTCAGTTAAGTATTAACCAGCACCCTAAGTGTCTAGCACTTCTAATACTACTCTTACTCAACGAAACAGTGGGTCCCAACTGAGTTGTGGAGCACCACTATGTAGAGGAGGTTCGAGTAATATTGGTGGTGGGAGGTAATCATATGCTTAATAATTTATTCCTTTTAAGGGTTCCTTTTATTTAGGGTTTATTAAGTCTCATCAAACACATTAGTATTATTATCATGCTAGTCGCATCCTATGTCAAACATCTATCGGATTACACTAGTCGTAATTGGACGTGCATAATAATACATACAAACGCGATTTGTCCAATTTCATGCATACTAGACGTCTTAAGCCACAAAGCATACATATCGCGATATATTATCTCATGCATGCTAGTCGTACAAAACATACATGCAAATAAAACAATTTTTATTTCGAGATAGTCATGGTGCTCGCTCATTTGTCCATCTTGCTTCTCAAGCCACGGCTTCTTGTCGTCTAAACGCCACTAGCCCAATTTTTCTAATTACAAATAATTAAAGAAACTCCAAAACATCTTTGGAGGGACAAACTTAAAATACAAAATTTAAAAACAAATTACAACTCTAATTAAATAGAGCAAAATTACACATTAATTTAAAATTCGAAATTTAAATTTCGGGCACCATGACCATCCCCTTCCTATTTGCACCTGAAATGTTAGACAACTTACAAGTACAAAATATTATCATATAATATGCTTCTCACATATGTCTTGATATTTAACAATTAAACATCAAAACAAAAATTAAAATTAAAATTTTCTTAATTCCTTCTTTGGCCGAATTATATATAACAATCAATATAATTCAAATTTTGTTGACTCTTTCTCAAAGAACACAAAATTAAACCATGCATGTAGCCATAAACACCTTAATGGCCGAACCATATACATATGTATATGATGCAAATTTTTGAAAAAAATTTCATGCTTTGATCATGATACAATTCATGGAGAAAATAAGAAAACAATCAAGGTATTTAAAATACCCTTCATGGCCGAACTCTACCTTTCCAAAAGGTGTTTCCTTTTTTTTTTTTTAAACTTTCATAAAGAAAAAGAAAAATAACCATGAACACATATGGATATATGAACATAGCAATCATATTAACATGTTCATAAAAACGATAACTTTAACGATTTAAAGCATTGTATATTAAAATCCATATGTAAAAAAATTGAATCTTTAACTCTTTAAAGAAATTTTAACCGTGAAAAGCATTCTCACAAACAAGGTACCATCACCCGCCGATAGTAAAGCAACCTGACTCTGATACCACTTGAAGGTAAAATGACCTTGAAGGTCGAGGCATGTGATAGGGAAAAACAAAAATTTTCGCTAGCGGAACACAAATGCATATCAAGATACGTGCTTTAAGACATATATTATACCTTGTTCGTGAAATTTCAGGATGATCAAGGTCAAGTCTGAAGGGTTCAAACCCTCTAACGTTGATCCACACCACCCGCGTCTAGATGCAAGAACTCCTTCTTGTAGAACCACCAATTGATCACCACAATGAGGCTTGCTATGCGCTCAATGTATGAAAAAGGAGGCTAAGCAAATGTGTTTAGAAGAGTGATGTTTTCAGAGAGAAAACCTCACAAGGTGGTGCATGGAAGGAAGAGAGAATGGCTAGGTCTTTTCTCAAAAAACCCTAAGGAGGAACACACTTGTCTTTCGCACAAGAGAGTGAGGGAATAAATAAGTGAAATCAAATTTTTCACCTCAAAATTCTATGAAAGTGGCGCACAACAAAATGAGGAGATAAAGGAGTTGTTGCAATTCAAAACTCCCAACAACCTCTCCATTGAATCCTTATGAGATAAGGTCTTTATCTAATAAAGATTCTGACCTGATGGTCTTCACATGACCACTCATACTGTGCGCCCCATTCAGTCTCAAAAGGAGTCCAGATACGTTTGAGTAGTTGCATTCAAACTTGAATCAACTCACTCAAATATTCTCCCAACAGACCGTATCTTTTGGAGCTGATTTTGATGACTAAATGACACTCACCAACAACAAAAATTAGCGCCCCAATCTTCTTGGATCATGTCCAAAAGATCTCCTCTTGATACTGGTGATTTGTTCCAACAAGATCTTATCTTATCCTTTTGTTATGAAACAACTTTTCATAGCCAATTCAAATTTGAATTCAAATATTTAAATTCGAATATTCAAACATTCAAATTCAAACTTTCAAACATTCAAATTCAAAATTCAAAATTCAAATTTCAAAATTCAAATTACAAAATTCGAATTCAAAATTCAAAATTCAAAATTCAAATTTCAAAATTCAAATTTCAAATTTCAAATTCAAAATTCGAATTTCAAAATTCAAATTCAAAATTCAAATTTCAAAATTCAAATTCCAAATTTCAAAATTCAAAATTTAAATGTTTGATAATTAATTTAACCAATTAAACTAATTAGTAGTGTCTTCGACTATCCAAGCCCATTACTGTGATCCATGCGCCCTCCACCCTCAAGGTGGACTTCCAAACTACTTCTTGGACTAATGACCATTATGAGGCTCAATACCTTTAATGCTAGTTCATCAAGACAATTAGGTGTTAGCGTGTGACCCATTAGGTCCAACATAGCCACTGACATAAATGGGTTTGGGCCCAATAAGCCCACAACCCATCTAATGACAACACAGAGCAGTAGCAATGCTTTGTTGCCCCAGAACTAGTTAGATTAATGACTTGATCATCCTATTACACATATTTGGTTGCCGTATGTATTTCCCACCGTCTCGGTTACCTTCCCATTAACCTAGGGTAAGGAAATGTATCAACCCTTGCGGTTTAGGGTAAGCTTTATTTGAAATAGGGAATCTTCAATTTACTGACTCTAAAGGAAGATCATCTCATGATCTCTTTTACTATGCATAGATTCCCGAGTCCCTGTAAATGTCATCCCGATTTCTCCGGTTTACAGATAACCTAATCTCTCACAGAGATTTGACGAATTCCTTCAGCTTATCACCCTAGCCCTGTGCTCTTTCAGGACAAACCCAACAATATACCCATGAGTCTCCATGTTTCAGGAAGACGAGGTATACAGTCAAAGCATGCCTTCTAGAACACAGTCTAGGTAATAACTTCTGGTCTAAGGAAAGACATATCCAAATATAAAGAGACTACTCTAATGATACTCTCTGTGAGATTTCCTCATAGAGTCTCTTTTGTGGGTCTGTTCAGTGCGAGTTATACCCTTATAGGTCCACCCACGACTTTAGCTAAGACATCTCCATATCTGTAGCTCATGAGGTCCTTACCTTGCATCCGAATACAAGTAGATAAGTCGTTCTAGTCTTACCCGAGATCACTGATCCCCATTCTCAGTGTCTCTAAACTAGGAACATAAATTAGGAATAAACATCAAGTATCCTTGAATCCTCATGTTCGTGATCTCATCACAGATACTCAAGAGTTACCTATTTTATTCCAAGGGATTTATCCAGTTACAGTAATATCGAGACAAAAAATGAAACAGGATAAAGAATGCTTTTATTTATTTGCTACAATACAAAGGTACACTTATGTCCTAATCTAATCAAAAGATTGTCTCTAGGACATCCATATACTAACATGTTTGTGGACCTTGAGCTTGGTTAGACTCTTATTTGGATAGTTAGCTTGCGAGGTAAGCTTTCGTGTCCTCGGTTTAGCCATTGTTGGTTCCACCATACCCCATGGGGGAATGGTTTATATGCATGATGTATTTTTAGGTATTGATTTATTGAAATGCTTTTGAGCTGTTAAGTGCAAATGCCCTATGATATGTATGTGATGTTTCGCCTAGACGGGAATGTGATCCTGTGGGCAGGTACGACATGGGCGTGTACTATTGTGGGTTGTAGAAATAGGTACATCATGCATTTCTCTGGCCAGTAGAATAGTTGACACACGTGACATAATTATATGCTGGATTGCACTGATTTGGAACTTATATTATATTACTGCTTTTGAACTTATATTGCACATGTAAGTGAGCTTAGGGTGGAGAAATCCTTGAGGACCCTTTGCCTTACTGAGATTTTTATTGAGAGATCTCACCCCACGTTTGGGGCACATATTTCAGGTTAAGGTAACTCGGGGGGTTGAGACCTCGGGTGGCAGGAGGCCAGAGCTGAGCTAGACATTGCTGCTTTTACTGTTATGATTGGATGCTGGCATGTTTTCTGCTATCTTTATGATTATGTTGCTATTGTTGAGACTCTGTTGGGCTTGTTGCCTTATTTGGTGAGCATGGGGGTTGTCCATGCCACATTGATTGACTATGTCTTATTTTGAGTTCGAGATGTATTAATGTATCAGGATTTTTGGCCCAGACTTTGTGTTGTAGTACTGTGACTTAGATACTCACCTTTATTTATATTTTAAGGTCATTCAGTGTATTTTATTTATTGCAATTTACATATAGGCGATGTTTTGAAAAAGGAGCTAAGTAGTCAACTTGGTTAATAATAGAATTCATAATTGAAAAGAAAAAGTTTATTCCGCAATTTAATTAAGCGTGGCTTAATACGATGACATGATAACAAATCGGGTATACACGGGGTGTTACATTTTATGGTATCAGAGCACTTTCTATGGAAAATCCTGTATGTATTGCAATGACGTAGGATGTTTTGATGTCTTGTGTGTTTTCTCTATTGGGTTTTGCTATGATGATGCATATGTGACCACATTGTGTGGGCCTGATCAACATATTCTTTGTGTAACTTGTGCAAAGTCATGGTATTACCGCGGAGAAACCGTGAGACGACTGAGGGTCAACTTGACCCGGTCCTGACTGCATTAGCTGGGATGCAAGCGGCTAGACTAGCTGATCAGGAGGCCGCTAGATTGGCCAACTTGGCAATGATGGACGCTGTTCGAGAGGCCAACCAGAAGGCCACGGAAGATGTTCTTGAGGCGAACAGGCTGACGAACATGACCATGATGAGGGTCATGTTGGGGGAGATGCGGGCTGGCGGCAATGAGGGTCAGTTCCCACCGCCACCACCTCCATTGCCGCCACCACCGTCCCCTCCACCCAGTCTTCAGGACGATAGCCAGAGTCACGTTGAGGGTGCCACTCCTCTTACTGGGGTGATGAAACCCTACTTGGAGCCTACTGAGGATCGTGATGTGATTGACAGCCAGCTTAATGCTTCTCGCAAGCATAAGCCACCATCTTTTGATGGATCTTATGATCCTATTGCTGCTGCGAGATGGCTACAGGCGCTGGATAAGATCTTCAGAGTCATGCAGTGCACCGACCCGCAGAAGTTGATGTTCGCCACATATTTGCTGGAGGGCGATGCACATGAGTGGTGGATGAACACCTCTCATGCTTTCGAGATGCAGGGTCATGTCATGACATGGCCATTCTTTGAGGATTGTTTCCTTGGGAGTTATTTCCCGTATGATGCTTAGGAGAGGAAGGATAGAGAGTTTGACAAGCTAGTGCAGGGCTCATTGTCTGTCCGACGTTCTTGGCTGCTATGTTCTGTAGGGGACTTAACGAGGAGATAGCTGATCGCATTGCTGGAGATGCATCGAGAGATTTTGGGACACTGGTACAGCAGTGTCGAGACATCGAGGATGTATGCATTGTGAGCAGGGCCAAGAGGGCCAAGATTGCTGATGTGAAGGGAAATGGTAGTTCCAGTTCCTGGAGAGACAAGAAATTTGGGGGAAGAGGTAAAGGAAAGCCGTTGGCGGCTAGGCAAGCACCAAATCAGTTTAAGAGGACTTCCACTCAAGGGAGTACAGCGAGACCTCCTGCTCCCAGATGCACGGGATGTGGGAAGGTTCTTGTGGGGCCGTGTGCTACCGGCCAGGTTAAATGTTTCCAGTGTGGCAAGGAGGGCCACTATTCTAGAGATTGTCTGTCGTCGACGGCGAGAGCTGCAGCAGTTCAAGCAGTTCCACTTCAGATGGTTCCCCTTCCACCTACAGCGGCACCTGCAGTGTCACCTACCACTGGTCGTGTGTACACCTTGGATCGGCAGCAATCGGACCGAGCTCCGAACCTTGTCAGAGGTACTGTTTCTATTGGTGATTCGACTGTTGATATCTTGTTTGATTTCGGGGCTACGCATTCCTTCATTGCTACCCCGATTGCTGTGTGGCTTGAGTTGCCCAGTGCTGTGCTTTCTTCACCGTTGCGGGTGACGACCGCCACCGGAGAAAAGTGTGATACCTCCACTGTACGTCGAGATGTCGTGTTTCAGTGGGATGGCCGTGACGACTCGATAGATCTAATTGGATTGCCGATGGCTAACTTAGAGATCATCCTTGGCATGGATTGGTTGTCCAGAAACTGTGTTATGATTGACTGTTGTGCCAAGCAAGTGGTGATGTCTCTCTGTGACTCCATAGCCAATTCCTCGCCTTATATTTCAGTGCTGCAGCCTAGGAGAGCCTTGAGAGCAGGGGCATTTGGATATGTTATGTTGGGAGGTTTGGTGAGTGGGGCACAGGAGGATATCACTGGCATTCCTGTGGTGAGGGAATTCCTCGAAGTGTTTCCTGAGGAGATTCCAGAGTTTTCGCCACAGCGGGAGATAGAGTTCTCCATAGACTTGTTGCCTGGTGTGGGGCCTATTTCATTAGCTCCATATCGGAGTTCACCACCAGAGTTGGCTGAGCTGAAGAAGCACATTGAGGATCTTTCGGCGAAAGATCGACAGGGTGTGTCTCCATGGGGAGCACCAGTCATCTTTGCGAAAAAGAAAGATGGGACTGTGATTGTGCACCGATTACAGGCAGCTGAACAAGGTGACAATCAAGAACAAGTATCCCCTTCCTCGTATTGATGATCTGTTGGATCAACTTAAGGGAGCTTGTGTGTACTCAAAGATTGATCTTCGGTCCGGATACCATTAGATTCGGGTGAAGCCAAAGAATGTCCCTAAGACCGCGTTTCGTTCGAGGTACGGTCACTATGAGTATTTGGTGATCTCGTTTGGACTCACCAATGCACCCGCAGTGTTCATGGATTACATGAACATGATTTTTCAACCGTACCTGGATCAGTTTGTGATCGTCTTCATTGACGATATCTTGTTTTACTCCAAGATGGAGGAGGAGCATGCCAAGCACTTGAGGATTGTGTTGCAAGTGCTGAAGGAGAAAAAGCTTTACGCAAAGCCTTCGAAATGTGAGTTTTGGCTCATGTCTGTGAAGTTTCTTGGGCATGTGATTTCTGCTGAGGGAGTTGCAGTGGATCCCAACAAGACTAAGGTCGTGTTGGATTGGGAGAGGCCTAAGACAGTTACTGAGGTTAGGAGTTTCTTGGGTCTGGCTGGTTACTACCGGAGATTCATTAAGGGATTCTCCACGATGGTTCTACCATTGACTCGCCTTACCCAGAAGGAGACTCCGTTTGTGTGGACTCACGAGTGTAAGGAGTGCTTTCAGGAGTTGAAGGAGAGATTGACAACTGCGCCAGTGTTGATCCTTCCTGATCATGTGGAGAAGTTTGAGCTATACTGTGATGCGTCAGGAAGGGACTGGCTGTGTGTTGATGCAATCCGGTAGAGTCGTTGCTTATGCTTAGAGGCAGTTGAAGCCTCATGAGGAGAACTACCCGACTCACGATTTGGAGTTGGCTGCTGATGGGACGTAAATTCGTTTTCATCTAATTAAGCCCATTTTGATGGCAAAATACCACATGTTCCCTCATCTGATGAGCAACTTCAGCATGAAAATCACTTGTTTTACACATTTGTGATAAAAACACAGTGGGGGAACGTATGGAAATGTATTCCTTTAAAATATATTAAAAAGGGAACGGACTGAGACGCATTTAATGCACCTGCTCCACTCATTTAATACCTCTGTACACTTTGCAGGAAACGTGGATATAAAGTCTTCTAAAAGCAGAGGCGGTGCACCACTTAAGCACCAGGAAACGTGAAGAGCAGAGAATCAAGAGTTCTCATTGGCCAAAGAAGAAAGCAAGGCATGGAGGGACTGTAAAAAACGGCTAATCATCATCAAATCTTGTCCCATCAAGCAATTTGCACAACTTCTATACTCTGCTGCCACCGACCCGTCCCTTCACGCAAGAACCCAACTCCAAAGGATTTCCAAGATTGCCACGCCTCTTCCACCTATAAATAGGACGCCCCACACACAAAAACATCATTGAATCCTGGAGGAACTGAAGTCCTAAAGGAAGAGATCACCTAGTAGTAATAATAGCTTAGTTTTATTTTATTTAAGTTGTAACTGTAATTAAGTGACAACCCCCCCTTCTCTTCTCTGTATCAACCCCTAAGACTCCTCACGAGCATCAAACCATCCTTCTCCATTTTCTGTTTCCGTGTAAACTGTCTTTTAATTTAATATAAGTATTTTTCTCTTCATTCCATTCATTATCTCTAAACTAAATCTCGGGTCTATGGGATTTTAGTTCAGAATAATTCTGTTTAAAATATCAGCCATGAGCTGAACTATCTGTGGAACGGTTAAACTGCAAAACTCCTAAAGAACTATTTTCAAAACTCTTGACTGAAGCTTTTTGTATTTCTTTGGCTAAGCGAGCTATATTCATTGTGTATCAATGGAAATTGAACACATACTAAGAGAGGAACTTCCATAAGGAAGGGATTTCAGACAGCTTAGCCATTGGGGGAAGGTAGTGTTATGGCAAAAACACTATTGGTCACCTTAGGAATAAGGGGCCACTTCGTCCATTTTAAGGTTCTGTACTGAGTACCTGTTGGAGTCAAGGGAGCCATAGGAGTATGGAAACTCGTGAGCAATCTAGTCCATGAGCTGAGGAATCAGAGTTGGCAGATAAGAAACTGGGACAAAGCCAAAAAGTGTTAGGTCATGAGTAGAGAAAATAACTATTTCAGAGTGGAGCAGTGAAACCGTTCCTTCTTTTAAACTGTTTTAAAACCATCACCCTGTTGTCTCTTGATTATAGTTATTTTTGTTTAGTAGTTTTACTTTATTTAATCTTGTATCTATCAAACTCCAATGATTATTATCTCACCTTCTTCTAAACAGGAGGGACCACATACATAACGCAGCGAGTAATTGTTTGCCATCAGATTGAACCTACTGTTCCTGAGGAACGTTGTCAAGACAGTAGGAAACGTTTGACCAGACAGTTCATTTACTAACTTTTCTTCTCATTTTCGTTCTTTATAAAACAGTGTAAGACAATATTCAGAGTTCTATCCTTGTGGGAACGATAATCTGGGCATTAATACACCCAATATTACTTGATGCGTGCAATTGCGCACTTGGGTTGGAAGTGAGGGAACGAATCTGCGTTCTATAAGAACGGAGGAGCTATTACCAAAGATCAGAACCATAACCCCCAATGGAAGCCACCCATGAACCCAAGACCATTCAACACCCAACATCATCAGCAAGGCAGTAGCAGTGGAACGTTTGAGCAAAGAAGACACAATTACTTCCGTTCCAAGAGATGACCAACGCATCAACATCCTGGAAAATTATGTCAAGGAATATATCACCAGGAATGATGCAGTGGTCAGGAACATCGAGTCCCATCTAGGATAGTTTACTGCCAATCTTCAAACAAGAACACCAGGATCACTATCAGCGGATACTAACGTCCCCTCAACAACCTCACCAAAGAAAATGCTTACTTCCCCTTCAGAGCAAATCAAGGCTGTCACCATAAGAAGTGGAAAAGCCACTACACAACCCACAACTCTGCCGAAGAAAAAGGAACAAACTAAAGCATCTAAAGCAGCTCCAAAAGCACAACAACAGCAACCAGCCACAGATAAGCAGAACCCAGAGCCTGAAAAAGAAGCCGAAACCAATGAAGACCAGGTAGACAAAAGTCAACTAATCAGCCCAACTCAAAGCAGGTAAATACCAGCAAAAATTCTGTTCCCTCAGAGAACAAAGAAGCAACAGGAGGATAAGCAGTTTGGAAAGTTCCTGGACATTTTAAAACAACTCCACGTTAACATCCCTCTGGTGGACGCACTAGAGCAAATGCCCAGGTACATAAAATTCATGAAAGATGTTCTCTAAAAAAAAAGAGGGATAACAGAATATGAGACTGTAAAAATGACACAAGAGAGTTGCCAATATCTGGGCAAACTTCCACCTAAGCTTCAAGATCCAGGAAGCTTCACCATTCCTTGCATTATAGGAAACACGTACCAAGGGAAAACCTTGTGTGATTTAGGGGCCAGCATCAATCTCATGTCTCTGTTTGTCTTCAAATGATTATCTCTGGACCAGCTGAACCAACCATGGTAACTTTACAAATGGCAAACAGGTCCATTGTCAAGCCAGAAGGAAAAATTGAAAATCTCTTAGTCAAACTAGACAAATTTATCTTGCCGCTGATTTTATCATCTTGGATTATGAAGCTGATATTGACGTTCCCATCATTCTGGGTAGACCGTTCCTAGCAACTGGAGGAGCAGTTATCAATGTACAAAAAGGGGAACTAACCATGAGAGTTCATGATGATGAAATAAAATTCAATATCGTTAAAGCAATGAAGTTCCAGGATGAAGATGAAGATTTGGAAGAGTGTTCTTCCCTCACTTTATTAGACAACCAGTTCAGCAGAAAAATAGAAGGGGAAGAATATAAGGGAGAAGAAGAAGGTGCACAACAGGAGAAACAGAGTTGCTATCTGCAAGAAAGAAGACCTGAACCTTTGATAAGAACTGAAAAGGAAAAACAACTAAAAAGACCTTCCTCAGAAAAACCTCCTGACCTAGAGCTAAAACCTCTTCCCCAACACTTGAAGTATGCATATCTGGGAAACGATGACACCCTTCCTGTGATCATTTCTTCATTTATCACCAAGGAACAAGAAGAATTGCTGCTTAAACTCAAGAAGTACCAAGGAACTATTGGCTGGACCATAGCGGATCTCAAAGGTATCAGTCCTTCGTTTTGTATGCATAAAATATTATTGACTGACCCTAACAGTTTTTCAGTGGAACACCAAAGGAGATTGAACCTTATAATGAAGGAAGTGGTGAGAAATGAAGTCATTAAATGGCTAGATGCAGGAATTATATATCCAATATCTTACAGCAGTTGGGTAAGTCTTGTCCAATGCGTTCCCAAAAAGGGAGGCATAACAGTGGAAGTAAAAGAGAAAAATGAGCTAATACCTGTAAGAAAAGTTACAGGATGGAGAATTTGTCAAGATTACAGGAAGCTCAATAATGCCACCAAGAAGGACCACTTTCCACTCCCTTTCACAGATCAGATGTTGGATCATCTAGCAGGAAAGGAATACTTCTGCTTCCTTGATGGATATTCGGGATATAATCAAATTGCTCTAGCACCAGAAGATCAACATAAAACCACATTAACTTGCCCATACAGAACGTTCGCTTTCAAAAGGATGCCCTTCGGGTTATGTAATGCACCAGCAACGTTCCAAAGGTGTATGTTCTCTATTTTTTCTGATCTAATAGGTGAAGGAGTAGAAGTTTTTATGGATGACTTCTCAGTGCTGGGAACGTCATATGACCACTGCTTGGACAACTTAGAAGAAGTCCTCCAAAGATGCATGTCCTCTAATTTAGTGCTTAATTGAGAAAAATGCCACTTCATGGTGAAGGAAGGAATAGTCCTGGGACATAAGATTTCCAGAAAAGGACTAGAAGTGGATCAAGCCAAAGTGGAAGCCATAGCAAAAATGCCACCACCAGTGAATGTAAAAACTCTGAGATCTTTTCTTGGACATGCAGGCTTCTACAAAAGGTTTATTAAAGTTTTTTCCAAAATAGCTAGACCTTTATGCCATTTATTAGAAAAAGATACAAAATTTGAGTTTGACTCTGATTGCTTGAAAGCTTTTGAATCCTTGAAAAACACGCTCATTACCACGCCTGTCATCCAACCTCCAGACTGGAACTTGCCCTTTGAATTAATGTGTGATGCAAGTGATCAGGCTATTGGGGTAGTTCTGGGTCAGAGGAAGGATAAACTCTTTTGTAGCATATACTACGCCAGTAAAACTTTGAATGAAGCTCAGGTGAACTACACAGTCACTGAAAAAGAGCTGTTGGCTGTAGTATATGCCTGCGAAAAATTCAGGCCTTACATTTGGGGATCAAATATTACTATTCATACTGACCATGCAGCTCTCAAGTATCTTTTCTCAAAAAAAGAAGCAAAACCAAGATTGATAAGGTGGATCCTACTGCTGCAAGAATTCAATCTGGAGATCAAAGAAAGGAAATGATGTGAAAATCAAATTGCAGATCACCTGTCCAGATTATAACACATTGAAGTGGGACTACCAATCAAGGAAACGTTCCCCGACGAACAATTATTTGTCATCAATCACATGGAAACAGACGTTCCTTGGTTTGCGGATATAGCCAACTTCCTTGTAGCAGGACTAGAACTTTACGAGGCAAATAGAATGCAGAAAAAAAAATTCTTTCATGATTGCAGGAACTATCTCTGGGATGAACCACTTCTGTTTAAAAGATGCGCAGATCAAATGATAAGGAGGTGTGTCCCAGAAGAAGAACAACCTCAAATCC
>NW_026895113.1:0-142341 GCF_033153095.1 Gastrolobium bilobum | reverse complement strand
AAGGAATCTGGCATTTCCCGTCTCCAAAAAGGATCTTGTAGTGGGATTATAAAACTTAAAGCCCCGAGAGCGTTCAGCATATCCAACAAAATAGCAGCTGATTGTTCTTGAGTCCAACTTTCTTTCATTTGGCCTATAAGGCCTTGCTTCTGTTGGACAACCCCAAATGTGTAAATGTCTTATGCTAGGTTTCTTTCCATTCCATAGCTCATAAGGGATTTTTGTCACTGCTTTGCTGGGAACCCTATTAAGGATATAAACTGCAGTCTTTAGTGTTTCTCCCCAAAGTGATTCTGGCAATGAAGAATGACTAATCATACTCCTCACCATGTCTTTAAGAGTCTGGTTTCGCCTTTCCGCAACACCACTCATGTTAGGTTTACCTGGCATTGTGTATTGTGGGACGATTCCACACTCCTTTAGGAAGATCGCAAAGGGCCCTGGACGTTGTTCACCTGATCCATCAGATCTACCATAGTATTCACCACCACGATCAGATCTAATGGCCTTAATTTTCTTGCCTAACTGAAGTTCAACTTCAGCTTTAAATTCTTTGAACACATGCAATGATTGTGACTTCTCTCTAATCAAATATAGGTATCCAAATCTTGAATAGTCGTCTATGAATGTGATAAAGTATTGTTGGCCATTCCAATAGGCTATAGGAAATGGTCCACAAATATCCGTATGAATCAATTCTAAGACGTCTGAAGCTCTGTTGAAACCTATTTTCCTTATGTTTGTCTGTTTCCCCTTTATGCATTCAATGCACACCTCAAAATCATCCAGATCAAGGGGTTCAAGAATTCCATCAGTCACAAGCCTCTGAATTCTCTGTTTAGAGATATGACCTAAACGCTTGTGCCACAGAACCAGTACCAACAAACTAAAGTGAGAGTCATACCCTTATTTTTGCGCCATACCTTGTATTTGGAACACTCTTTCTTCATGTGTCCAGATTTCTTACAAAAGAAGCAGGTGAATTCCTGATCCTGTTTCTTTTGCTTCTTTGGCAAAGCATCTGCATTATCCTTAGCTCTCTTTCTCTTCTTGTCTTGAGAGGTTGATGCCAAGTGAGCACTATTAGTCTTCTCTCGCTGTAACCTCTCTTCCTCTTGCACGCAGTGAGAAATGAGCTCATTAAGAGTCCATTTATCCTTTTGAGTGTTATAACTCACCACAAATTGACCGTATTGTGCAGGAAGAGAGATAATAACTAAGTACATGAGCAACTCAGAGGGAAGCTCTAACTTTAATGCCTTTAGTTTTCCAGCAAGATTAGACATTTCCATAATGTACTCCCTTATGTTTCCCTTTCTTTTATACCTCATGTTTATGAGTTTGGACAAGGTTTGACCAATCTCAGCCTTTTCATTTCGAGCAAAGTATTGCTCGAGTTCCTTCAGAAACAACTTGGCATCAGTAGTCTCAACAATCGAGCCCGTAAACGCCTCCGGAACGCAACATTTCATGATCATCAGACACATGCGATTTGAGCGTTCCCACTTCTCAATTTTATCCGTGTTTGGATTTTTCTGAGTGGAAGTGGGTTTCTCAGTCCTTAGCGCATTGTCGAGATCCATGCAGTCGAGAACAATTTCCACATTCTCTTTCCACAGCTTGAAATTTGCCCCATTAAGCATTGGAAGCATATTCATTTGAGCAACATAATTGGCAGCGGTAGCGGAACTATACAGAGAACAAAAAAGATAACATACTAATAACATGTCATATCATATATATTCAAACATACATGATATAGACAAATAATCCGAAGTAAAATGAGTTTATTATAAGATACCTAGCACGACATTAATATTTAGTCTGTGGACAAAAATATCAACTTGTAAGTGGTACTCTTAATGTAGTAATCAAACATTGACAATAAGTCCTGTCAAATCATAGCCTTCCTGTGGGAAGACTATGAATTACATGGAGAATTCTTGATAATTGTCACATATTTATTACCACAGGTATGTTTCTTACTTGGCCAAATAATAACCTTCTTGTGGGCCGATCACTATCCGCATAAGCAATAAACATACACATGATCACACAACATATGTTATTTGGCCAAACAATAACCTTCCTGTGGGCCGATTATTATTTGCATAAATAAAATATATTTATATGACCAACCTATTTGAAATCAAATTAACCTTTATAAATTTGGCCACTGTGGCGGCTAACAAATCTATCATATTTAATTTCAAATAGAAACCTTTAGGGATAATAAACCCATTTAAAAACAAAATAACAACAATAAAGAAAATTATTCTTTATCAATCCTCAATGTATATACATACATACTATATCATTATACCATTAACAATAAATACATTTTCATTATAAGGCTTAAAAATAATGCACGAACAACGCACATGTAAGCCTTTTCAAATGAAAGCTTGAAAATGATGCATACAACCCAAAAAATAAATAAATTATATTTAACTTTTAACAAAGAATATCAAATATAAGGAAAACCTCAAAACCAAAGACCTTAAACATTTGATTTCTTTCAAACCGTAAGTCCAAAATTTTCTAAGAGAATTCATTGTTTATTCAAAAAATTCAAACAACAAAACCTCATCGATTATAAAGCCAAAATTCTTCCAAACATTCCATCTATTCACAGATTCAAAATTTAAATAACAAACCCTTATTAAACTGTGAATCCTAGTTTTTTTTTTTTTAAATGTAGCTTTTGTTCCAAAACCAAAAAATCACCGTCAGGGAACAAAAATAACACTACATAGCTAATACAAAATACATACGATGGAACTCACGTTCAAAAAATAATAAACTTTATGCCAAAAGACAATAAAACAAAACTTTTCACGATTCATCATATATAAAAAACACAAAACTTAATTCCCTCATGATTCAATATGATTATGGCTCTGATACCAATTGTTGGAATTTTTAATTCCTCTAAACTTTATGGTGATAACTATCACCTACAAGCCAAGATCCATCATACCAAATCATAAAGAAAAATAAGAACAACATAAAGGTGGAGGCATACATGTCTCCATTGCAGCGGAATAACTTTGATCTTGTCTCTTGAGGTTTGTAGTCTTCCTCAGTCAAATTACCCTAAAACCGAATTTCTTAGTGTGTCGTCTCTCTCTTGACGGGGAAGAGAAACTAGGGTTGTTCATTTGACATATTGGGGACCATAACCCTTATATAGTGTTTTTATCTTTATTGTTGGGCCAATAAGCTCCCATTATACCTAGTTGGCCCAACACCGGTATCCACTCATTCAGCCTATACTCACTTAGGAAACTATTTGGGAATATTTACCTGATCACTTTAATTTACCCAATATATATAAATAGCACAATATAATTATTAATATAATATGTGACCCACAATAATTATTAGAAAATATAATTTTCTAACATGCTTTTCGTGCTTTCTAAACTGCTCAGCTGAGGGAGAGAAACTCCAGGAACAGAGAGAATTCAGCAAAAAGATTGCCAATTTCTTGTTATGTGAGGCTAAAACACATTGAACAAAGGATAATACCTCTGTAATACTTATATGTTCTATTATGTATGTTGTAATTTGGTATTGGACAAGCTTGACATTAATGTAAT
Source organism: Gastrolobium bilobum (assembly GCF_033153095.1). Classification (NCBI taxonomy): domain Eukaryota; kingdom Viridiplantae; phylum Streptophyta; class Magnoliopsida; order Fabales; family Fabaceae; genus Gastrolobium; species Gastrolobium bilobum. The sequence goes on along the minus strand of NW_026895113.1, from coordinate 138,739 downwards.
GTATGAGATTATTTTTATAGGACTTGATGATAATATATATTCAACTTTTGGTAGGTTTTTTTAAAAAATAGCCCTAATTCATTGTGGTTATTAATAAAAAAAAATTAAATATCTTTCATTTAGCCACGGTCGAACCGTGCTCAATACAAAAAAATCGTAGCTAAATTAATGCCACCACACTCAAACTAAAATTGGCCAACTAAAACATTAAATGTGCCTAAAATATTCTAACACCACTATTAGCCACATTCATAGAAAGTGTGGTTGCCTTATTTAGCCACGTTTTTTATGCAGTTTAGCGACGTTTTTAAACTTTGTTAAACAATGATTTTTTTGTAATGTTGGAACCTCTTCACATAGCTTTGGTATGTATCATTGTTGCCAAAGACACCCCTATAGAAATGACGATACCCATCTGGTTTACATACTTGGCTCTCTTGCCTTACTAACTGTTCAAAATTATTATACAAATCATTTTAGTTGAGTTAACATTTAGTTCACTTTTTCACAAACAAAAAAAAAACATTTAGTTCACTTTTCATATATAGAAAATGTCTACATTAATCACGTTTAAATGTCAAGGAGTTTGTTCCTCTTAAGTCTTAACCAAATCTTCAATTCGAATGCTGAAAAAAAAAAAGTAGCGTTCTCTATATGAATCCGAATGTGTTCCAACTAGTGTTTAAAAATCCGGCCCGGCCATCGACCAGGCCGAGATTAGGGGTCACGGGTTCAATTAGGGGGTCATGAGGTCACTATGTTGATCCGGTTTTATATATTAAAAAATATAAATATATATATCTTATTTGAAAATATTAAAAAACAAATCACCAATCATTAAAGATTCAAAATATATTTAACATAATTCACCAATTACAACCACAAGTCAATATTACACAACCTAATTAAAGTATTAAGATACCAAAGTACAAAACTCATATTCTAATGATACTAAAGTATCAAGATACAAGTCTAGGTCGCTGGGAGAGAAGAGAACGATTAGATTTAGGTTTGCAAGCATTTTTATTTTATTTTTTTAATAAAACAAAGTTGTTTCATGACATTTTCTTTAAAAAAAAAAAAAAAACATGCAGTGACCCCCTTTGAACCCTCTGACCCGGGAGTCATTGAAACCCGGTCGGGTTTTGGAGGTCGGAGGGGTCGATGTGTATATAGGGTCCAACTTGTGACCCCAACCCTCAGAAGGGAGGGGTCAGGGTTGACCCGGATCAACTCGGAGGCGCGGTGGGGTTTTAAACACTGGTTCCAACAGATTAAAATCCGATTGAATAAAAAAATATTTACATTAACTACTTTTCAACAGTTTTCTCGAACGAATTTATCAAATACGTACCGCGCCTTGATATCATTATTTTCTTTCCTCATATGGTTTTTACGATGCTGGGATAAATATTTTATGTACATTGACAAAGGATTATGGGTTTTCTAATTTCCTACAAAAGTAATGTTTGGAGTTAAGGGTAAAAGAGAATTGTCCCCACACGTTCTGCACCACCTTGGAAATAATCTGGAAGGGAAGTGGATCATTTATTTAAGATAAACATGTCAAGTGTAAGGATTTTAATTATTTGTGATCAAACGATGATGATTCTGTTCTTATAGAATCCATTCCCATGAGAAAGATATGCTACTCTTAAAGGAATTTTATTAAAGATCTGCACATCTTAAATGAGCCTTCTAAAAGACATACACCTTCAAAAAAATAAATTAAATCAAACATTAACATACTTACTTTGTATACAGCTAGCTGATTTTTTGTAAATCTAGTTTATATTTCGTGTAATTTTATATTAATTTATAAATATATCAAATAACTTTCTACATTACTAGATCGTATATGAATAGATATGTTATTTATATAACTTTAGTTGACGAATCATTTGAATTTATTCAATTAGATTATTATTATTATTTTTAATGTCAAATGTGGAATATGAGAGAAGTTGCTTATTGTATAAGTTGGTGTTTAAAGGAAAACAAAATGATTAGAATGGTGACATACGGTATGAAACCAACAAGCGATGCCTTGTTTTATATAATAATATTAGGGAAAAATATTTCTGCAGTTAATGCAGATAAGTTATCTGTATTAATTCTCAAAACGACATCGTTTTAGTATTGAAATTTAAAAAAATTATATATATAAAGACTATTATAACCCTGAAATAAATTAAAATTACAAAAACACTATGATTTTCGTTCCAAAACGACGTCGTATTGGACTTACTGCAGATAACTTATCTGCAGTAACTGCAGAAAAAGCGAACCCATAATATCATGGGATTGGTGTTTCTTATATAGTAGATAGTAAAATTATCTTCTGTACACATATAAAATTGTGTGGGTTCCATGCAAAGAGAAGAGAGAAAAATAAATTATAGACTCCATACACTTTTATGTGTATGTATGAGATAAAATTATTTCCTAACATGATAAACATAAATCCCTAATATTATATGTTCCCAAGAAATTAAGAATGAAGTTTGAATCAGTTATAGTAAATTCTGGTTGTTCTATATTTTTTTCATTTTATGTTTTATCCTAATGTATAAATATATATAGCTAGGTTCTCATTTTATTTAATATTTTATGTACACAAGCATAAAATAAATAATTAAAAACATATTTTCTTCTTTTAAGCTTTCATTTTTGTCTCACAATTATGTGAATAATGTTTCTTCTTTAAAATAGAGATAATTTTATCTCTTACACTCATATGAAAATAAATAAAATAAAAATAATTTTATTTTTCTACACTCACACGAAAGTGAGTAAAATCAACTTTTTCTCTTTCTCTCTTTTCTTTTCCCAGGGCTCTACCCATTTTTATGTGAATGTAAAAAATAAAGTTATCTTCACCTTGCAGGAAAAACATTATTCCCCTCAATTATATATATTTTTATTTTAATATTTCTAAAACCAACTAAATTCATCCTAAGTGCTAATATCGTTGAAAATATTAACAAATTTTTATCACATAACATCTTGTGCAGGAACAAGAGCTAGCATAGTTGGTGTTGTCCAATTAGGGTTTTTTTTTTTAATTTAATTAGTAGTTCGCAAATGAATGTGATGAGTTTTGAAAAGATTTAAAGATGAAAATAAAACTCAACGGAAGCTGGAAATATTTTAGGAAAACGGGTCAAAGATGGGTTAATTTTCATCCAAGATTCTAGTGTTAGTAACAATTTTGAGGGAGGGAGGGAAAGGCAGTGAATGAAATGGGTTAAAAAAATTGGGCATTCCTCTGTTATTTGTCCTCTTATGGGTATGTATCCCTTTTTTTCAAAACTCAAAAGCCATTGTCCTTTCTAATTGTCATCAAAATATTTTTTTCGTTACAAACAACTAATGTCAGAGAAAAAAAATTTTACTCATGACATGAAAAATATGAAAACAAAAAGAGAGGTATTATGTAATACCTCTTTTTCACCAAAGGGCGTTGAGTTTCGTTTACCAGCATTTGAACCTGGTTCGTGATGAAATTAGACTGCAACACTAACCATATCATCCAGGAATGCCAGTGGCTATTGTTTGCTTCTTTTCATTTTAAATATGTAAAGGAAAACCTATTGAGCCTCACAAAATATTGCCCAAGCTCACTTATTTCAACGCCACATGAATCTCTTATGCTGCCAGCTTCGGTGTTTTTGGGCCACCAATGGATTATAAGCATGGGGAGAAGAAGAGCCCTAGCCCAAAAAGCAATAAGGGAGGAAAGTGAAGGAAACAAAAAAAAAAGTTGGCAACAATAGAATATTTAGGTGCTATTGGAAATATTTTATAGGAAAAAATTACTTTCATGTTGGGGAGTAGTTTTTTTTCCTACACATCAATCAATTTTTGTGTAGTTTATTTTTTATTTTGTTATAAATGAATGAGACTCACCCATGAATGTGTCTATGATATGAGAGAACTATTTTTTTATGACATGAGATTAATAAAGCTCTATTTTATATTGGGAAAATATTTATCCTTTTAAAGAATGGTCCTTTTAGTTAAAAGTAGTATTTTTATTTAAAATTTAAAGTTAAAAAAACACTTATTCTCTCTCCCCCATAATTTTTATTATCTATTTTTATCTTTCACTTAAAATGACATAATTTTATATCTTTTAAAAAGACAAACACTAATCCCTTTTATATTTAGGAATTTATGATTTTGCTATTGCAAAAGGATCTCCATGTATAAATTACTCCCAAATTAGCACTGCAAGCACTACTAGCTAGGAATTATAACCGTGTAGAAGGAGTTTATTTCATTCTTTCGCTACTATGACCGATGAAAATTTGAAGAATCAATTTTCGCATATTTTTTTATAAAATGACCATTTCATTGGTCCATAGATAAATTAATACATTTTTCCATTCTTTATTCCCTCCCTAAATATTGCTCTCAAATTAGCGCTTGGATGTTTTGTTTAAGAGGTGATCTTGGGTAGGTTTATGAGGATAATGGTGTTTAAGGGTGATGGTTGTTTCCCACATAGGAAATGATGTATCAATATAAGAATAGTCTAAGAGCAGAATTATGATATAGTAGAGGATCAGAGTTCTAACGAAGGTTTGTGTGTGTTAGAGCTCAGAAGACTTCACTTAAAAGAGGAATTGTGTGTGAAGACGCAGAAGAGGTAGACTAACAGCTAGATAAGCTTGGAAAACATGAAATCCCTCAGCCATGGTGGCGAAGCAATTTATACAAAGAAGATAGGAGTAGTTTCCACCTCAGAACTGAGGTTTTTTTGTTGTGATCCCGGTCCAAGAAATTCCTTTTTAAATATAGAATAAAAAATGATGGAGGAAAAATTTGAAAAAAAAATAAGTGTATAAATAAGATAAAATTTTACCCAAAATAAAAAACAACAACAAAAAATAATATGATCGGGGATCATAATAAAAAAATTCCTCAGAACTCTGTTGTACAGAGTTGTTGAGCTTATGATTATTTGCCAAATGTCATGCCTATATGGGTCCCACTGGTGCATAGGCCCAATGTTTTCACAAGAGTATGAAGCGCGTGTGCAAAGGAAACAAAAGGAATAAATCCTCAAATTGCGCCCGAAGTAAACTAACGAATTGAGTCCAGTGGCCAGTCCATAATAAAAGGGAACAAAAACCTGTATATTCATATCCTTAACTTCTCTTCCTGCAAATCGGCATTTTCACTCTCTAGCAAAGCCTTCAACCCCAAAAGCTCTTCACTTTGAAATTTGATTCCCTCTCTATGTATTTGCATAACCAATACTCGAGTAAAATTGAAAGAAAGCCTCAAATGAGAACCACGAGGCTGGAAAAGGAATCAAGGACATTTACCTTCACTGGGTGTGGGATAACATATATCCCCTAAAATAATTTGACATTTTGAACCCATAAAATTTTCCGTTTCTTTTATGGGTTCTTTTTTTCTACAGTGAATTTAGATAAGTTATCTACATTGAGACCAAAATGATGTTATTTTGTAAAAAAAAATCAATGTATTTTTGTAATTATAATTTATTTCAAGGTTATAACAGTCTTTATCATTATAATTTTTTAATCTTTCAACACAAAATGACATCATTTCGAAAGTGAATGTAGATAACTTATCTGCATTCATTATAAAAACATAAAAGCCTTCTTTTATATACAAACCAAGAGATAAGTTATTCTATTTACTTTTTTTTTTGCCTACCTTTACCTACCACTCTAAAAGACCATTAGATCATAATCTTAATTAACATTTATCTTTCTCTCTCCTCTTTAGATTCTGATCTAACGATGTTGGAGAGTGATAGAAAAAAGTAGGTAGAATAACTTATCTCATAAACCAAACACCTTTTTTTTCCTTTGAGAATTTATCGAGCTATTACTTCCTAGCCAAATTTACCCACATCAGCCTTCACAACCACAAAGTGAAGACTAGGAGGTATATGACTATAGTGTAATATATATGGGTTTCAAGAAACAATAATCCTAAGCTGAATAGATTAGACTCTTCTTACTCACTAGGCTCAATTGGACTTTAGTGAAAGAGTAAAATCCAACAATCTTCCACTTACTCTCGAGTACAAACTTGAGCTTAAAGCAACTCACTAGTCGTCATCAATTATCTCAAGCTAGTCTGGGGATCTACTAGCTGTTGTTAATAAAGGCTCCTGGTAATCAACAAATAATTATCTAATTCAGTGCTACTCCACTAAAAGTCCAAACTTGAACTCCAAGATTAATAACACATATAACACGATATCCATTGCCCCTTTGTAGAATGCCAATAATTGATTGATTAGTTTTTTGTTACTCAAGCAATTATTTATTCCTTAACTACGATAGTTTCTCTAATGTATTGCATGCACTAGCCAATATGTTCAATATCCAAACACCGAAACATATCAAGGGGACATATCCTACAAATTGCATGTTGTTTATCTCATAAATATCGATAATAAAATAATTTCACTCTCAAAATACTGAGTTATTAGTCGTCAATAAGTCAGGTCTCACTCGTTGGTGAATCAAAGAATGAAAGGTATTCAATTACCTATTTATAATAAATTCAAGATTAAAAGTGATTACATAACTATGGTTAACTGGAGATTTGATGTCATATAACAGAAAAACAACTTTAATCAATTTTCTCATTGATCCTTTCAATGTGAATGTTAATTCACACCAGTATTTTACAATAATACAGACAAAATCATTTCATAAAATATTGTAGCCTCAATAAAGCACTCAACTTTATTTAACAGTTGTGAACCAATTCAACAATTGTGAGAACCTATGACCATATCCTCCATGAACATATCCAAATGATCTTATAATCCATAATTGATCTGGACCTTAATATTTGTAATTTGTGTGCACAAAATAATGAATAATACCTCATTTGTAAAATTCAAAAAATAATTACGTTGTTTCATTGTCTTACTCCAAGAGCATAATGAACACAATATCTCTCACTCGTCTAATGCAAATCCGAGATTCTCCTAAGATCCAAAGAAGTAACATACTCCTCGAACATAAGTTCAAGCAAACTTTTACGTGATTGATTAGTCATGATGTGTACAGTTGATGTGGTTGCTGAGTTAATATATATATATGGGTTTTATAAGAGTTATGTTGTAGAAAAAGTGATTGTGTTATGTTAAAAAGATTCGTTTTGCGTGCTGAAGTTTTTTTTTTTTATGCTGCAGGCCCGACAAAATGTTGTGTGTGTAGGAAAATTTATGTGGTCATATTAAATGATAGATGATAAACCCTATATATATATATATATGTGTACATAGCCAATGAACCTTTGGTTGTATGCTACGAGTGCATCTGGTCTTCGATTGGCTCTAGTTCCTATTATATGACATGTGCGCATCCGGTCTTCAGGTGGCTTTGTTCTATTATAATTAGTTAATATTGTGAATGCATTGGTTTTTGGTTGGTTTCGGTTACTCTAGAAAGATTTTGGTTCACAAGAATAATATATATATAATGTGGACTGTTTGTGTAAAGATTTAAATATAGTATGTAATACTTTCAGTTATGTTAAATGCAATTTTGCGGATTAAATGTGGTTGATATGAGTTTCTGAAATAATATGAATAATTGAAGAGATTCTAAATTATCATTAATTAAATATTAAAATATGTATAAGTATGATCGTGTGATTGTGTGTATTATATAACTATATTGTATATGACATGTGAATATATGGTGTTGTCTATGTTTAGTATATAACATGTCATGCAGAAAGTGAGCTCGTGGTTGGAGATTTCTCCATAGACTCCGAACTTACTGAGATAGTTGAATCTCACCCCATTTGGGGAATATATTTCAGGCAGTGTTTAAAAATTCGGCCTGGCCATCGACCCGGCTGGGGTCAGGGGTCACGAGTTCAATCGGAGGGTCAGGGGGTCACTACGCTGACCTAGTTTTATATATTAAAAAAATATAAATAGATATATCTTATATGCAAATATTAAAAAACAAATCACCAATCATCAAAGATTCAAAATATACTTAACATAATTCACCAATTACAACCGCAAGTCAATATTATACAATCTAATTAAAGTATCAAGATATCAAAGTACAAAACTCATATTCTAATGAGGTCACTACACTGACCCAGTTCTGCCTCTTTTGAGAAGGTCTCTGACAAAGGAAAATTTAAAGGAAGTAAGAATGAATTTTTGTTTTCTATCGACAATCGTAAAGATTTTATTTGAAGGGGTAAAATTCTTACATTTTCTAGAAGATTCACGGCAGTAAAATGAAGATTGAAAACATTTAGGTCGCTACGATAGAATAGAACAATTAGATTTAGGTTTGCAAGCATTTTTATTTATTTTTTTAATAAAACAATGTTGTTTCATAGGATTTTTTCTAAAAAAAAAAATATGCAATGACCCCCTTTGACCCCTCAGACTCGGGAGTCACTGAAATCTGATCGGGTTTTGGGGGTCGGAGGGGTCGATATGCATATAGGGTTCAACTTGTGACCCCAACCCTCATAGGAGAGGGGTCAACCCGGGGGGTGGGACGGGGTTTTAAAACATTGATTTCAGGTACCTCCAATGTTGATGAAAGATCCCTAGGCAAGAAGTCTGTACGTGGGGATTAGAGCATTGCATGGAGCAGTTAGACGAATAGATGCTTGTATTGGGAACTCTCTGTATATATATTTTGGTATAACATGAATAATGTGTAATATTAATAGTAATGGCACAAAGCCAATTTGTGATGTATGTTTATATATTAAAATAGAATTAGACATATTATCTATCAGGTGTTTTGTTTTAAGTGGGATCGCGATCCCTGGATTTGTCCAAATAACAGCAGAAATATCTGAGGTTATACAACTCCAAATTAGGCTTATGTACCTCGTTGGAAAGCTTAGAGACTCTAGTTTAACATACTAAAATATGAGAATTTATAGACATACAGTCTGTTCTCATGTTTTATAAAACTGAGGATAACTCTGAATTAGAAAGTGTAGAATGTGAAAATAAGCTTTGTTAGTTTATGGGGACTACTTAGCAACCTTAGATAAATATTGTAAAACATGTATTATGTAGTTTTAAATATATGTGGACAGAAACATATGAATTATTTATGGTCGTGTTGTCAAGTAAAGATTTTGTACGGTTATAGGGTTGGATATAATTGAATCTAAAATAATAAATGAAGTAAGACAATTATATGAAAGAAAAAAAAAAGTAAGTCACTTAGTTGATGGTAAGCTACACTGATACTTTTAATTAAGTCTTTCGTTAATTTAATTGATTAACATGTACTTTTATTACCATAATGTTAGTTAACATACCGGCAGTCGGCGGTGTGTTACAGTGTGGAACCGAAGTTATTGTTATAATTCTGTTATTTCTTTTATGCAATTCAAAATACAATGTAGTCACCCTAATTTATAGAAATTACACTTGCTCTGCAAATGCGGGAAAATCATCATTAAAATACACTCTTTGATTTTTCTCAAGGGAATGATATACTTTTCTTTATTTGTATGTGTATTCTCCACTTCTAAATTTGCATATACACTTGAGAACCAAAGAACTCTCAATAATCTAATTGACCAATCCAATCTGACTTTAAAAAACAATGGTAATACTAATGAAGGGTTATTTTCAAAATTCACCCTTACTAGTTAAGTAAAAATTTTATCAGTAATTTCCCGTTTATTTAATATAAAAAATGAAGTGATACACTTTCTAGTACTAAATTATTCTTTTTAATGGAGAAATATGATTTTGGCATTTACGTAAAAAAAATTAATAATAAACATAAAAGGGTAAATATAGTACCTATTCGCAAGCGGTATGCATGTTCTCCCCCAACTTCAAGATAAACTTTTTATCCCCTAAAAATTGCCATTTACATAATTACCTTATATATATATATATATATATATATATATATATATATATATATATATATATATATATATATATATATATATATATATAGGCAAGGAGGGTAGGATCATTTGACACCAGTCAAATTTCAAATTTGACACCTCATCTGATAACCTTTAGATAAAAAAAGATCAATGGTGTCATATGCTTGCAAATCAGAGTCGTTGATGTTTTTTTATCTAATGGCTCTTAGATGAGGTGTCAAATTTGAAATTTGACACCGGTGTCAAATGATCCTACCTCATATATATATATATATATATATATATATATATATATATATATATATATATATATATCTATACTGGTGTCAAAGGATCCTACCTCTATATATATATATATATATAGCTAGGAATGCATTATGTTTTATTATTAAAAAAAATATTATTTTTTAAGGGTTCACTTTTTCTACCGTCAATGTAGATAAGTTATCTACATTGAGCCCAAAATGACGTCATTTTGAGGCGAAAATTAAAGTATTTTTGTAATTATAATTTATTTCAGGGTTATAATAGTCTTTTTTATTATAATTTTTAAATTTTTCAACTCAAAACGATGTCGTTTTGAGAACGAATGTAAATAACTTATTTACATTTAATGTAGAAACATTAAATCCACTTTTTAAATGTTTAGATGAGTTTTTCAAAAAACAAAAACAAAAATGAAGCACTATAAGAAAACATAAATTGTTGTAAATTTTTAAAGTATACATTCTGAAAGAAGTTTTACGACATGGAGAAACTTTTTAAGAAAAAAAGGTAAATATTTATTTGGTTCTTAAAAAATTAGGTTGATATTGCTTTGATCCCTGACAAATAATGACATTATTTTAATCATTCAATCATGTGGGGTTAAACTGATGTTATTTTATATCATAAGAGAATTAAATCAATTTAACTTCTAATAAATACTAAATCAAATTAATATCATTTTTTATTATTGAAAGATTGAATTTAGGAAACTAAATTTATAATGTCAATATCCATCTTGTACCCATATCATATTGCATGAAATAGGAGATAACAATCGCTATGCCAATGGCTCATTTGAGATGCTATATTACAACTATTATATCTATTATATAGTTTCATATAAATTTAAATCAAGTGGTTCAACCCGTGATCTATCGATTGAATCAGTATCCATTGACCCAGTACACCAATCAGGTCAATCACCGGTTTGATTTTTATAACATCATAGAGGAGTATTAAATTGGGTTATATATTGAGAGAAAAATGAATTCCTAAAAACGACTAGACAATGTATTAAAATATATTTAGGGTTTGGAATTGAAAAAAAAAATGAGAACATGTGATTTAATTAGATAACACTAAATTTTTTCTTAAAATAATATTTCTTTTTCAATTTTCAATTTTTATTATTATTTAAACGATCCAACAACCCATCATAAAGCGTTATAAGTTAATATTTTCAACCCATTTTTTAAATACGCCAACCAATCCTGCCTCCATTTTAATATATTGACTCGCTTTGCTATCTCTATGAAACAAAAGTAATATTGGATAAGACAATATTCTTACCGCCATTTAAATACTATACTTTTTCTTATAGATTTGTCTTCTAGAGAAGATAAAAGGTAATATGGAAAGAAAATATGTGCACTGCAATTGAGAACATAAATTTAATATATAGATAATGGATTACATATAAAATAGTAATTGAAATATTTTGGGAATTAATTTTCTCACATGGCATCAGATAACGTGAAAAAAATCTTAACTATTCGAATATAAATTATCAGTTTTTTTTTCTTATTATTAATCTTGATCATTTTCTTATCATCTTTAATTTGTATCTATACAACTAAAATTCTTTCACATAACCTCCCATATGAGATATCATAGGAGAAAATCCATCTTAAAATATTTTTAGCTTTATATTTTAACGGTGAAGTCTTGTCACAAATATATGATAAGGTACGCGTAAAAGTCATTGGATGGGGAGAACAAAGTCAGAGTAAAAAAGGGAAAAGAAAAAAAGTAAACAATCTTTATAAAATTGTGTAAAATTTATGAGAAATTTTATGTGTACGTAACATCAATCCAAAACTTATCAGCATTTGACTTCTTTAATTTTAATCTTTGACTTACAACTTCTTAGCACATACTTTGCGATATCCAACTTCAATTATTTAATGCCAACCGTAAAAACGTGACCACCTCCAATTTACTGTCGATATTTCCAAGCTGGCTCAATCTAATGTTACTAACCCGACACTAATAAGGTGAGGTTTCTTTGAAATATATATTATGTAGCAGGACTTAGATAGCACTAGTCTTGGGCCAGAGGGGCCTCGTTGAGGTTAAAAGAAGAGGCGTTCTTAGTGTTGTTGGTGGTGGTGATTTTGGATCCTGGGGTCTCTAATGGTGGAGAAAGGTTAGGGGGGAAGGGCCCAGTGACATGGGTCAAAGTAGCTGTGCTCACAGGACGCCTCTCTGCAAGTGGCTTAACAGGGGAAGAAGGGTTAGGTGTTGGCAATGGTATGTGTTGAGTCTGGGATTTGGCAACGAGTTTGGGAGCTGAGGTGGTAGAAGCTGAAGCTGAAGCTGAAGAAGGGATTGGGACCACAGTGTGATCATCAAGGTTTGCCACAACCTGGGGAGACACACCCATATTTGGCCATATAAAGGTCCCTTGTGGCTTGCAAATTTGGAAACCACTTTTCAGCCTTTCTATCTTTGCTGCCTTGTCCTCTTCTGTACTGCTTTCTTGCATTTGTGTATCCGCTGATTTTGATGCTTTTTTCTTAGTACCACCTTTCTTCTCCTTCCTTGTCTCTCCTCCTGTGTCTTCTGCCACAGATGTTGGACCTGGCAATAACGTTGGTGGTGTTGCTGACTCTGACATTATTGGTTCTTCTACTACTGTTGGTTTCAGCATCCTCAATTGCTCCTGCATCAAGTGCCTTCCATCAGGGTTAAGCAAATTCCATTCACATTAGCTAGAAATGAATAATTTGGTTATTAATTTTCATTAATCCTCACTATTTATTCCCAGTGAATATTTAAAAAAGGTAAGAACAACGCGCGATTTCATATAATAATTGGATTTTGTAGACTTCTGCTAATTCCTCTTTGGTACAATGGAATAATATAGATTAAAGAAGGCAATCATTTGCAGCACTCTTTGCTAATTCCTCTTAAAGAAGGCAATCATTTGCAGCACTCTTTGCTATTAAAATCATTGAAACCAAAAACTCAGAATAAAATACAAAGTAATGCTTATGTCACCTCCATGCCGCTCAATATCAGTGAAATTTCCTTCAGTTGTTCCTCAATTTTAGCCTTCTTATGCACCAACTCCGCATAAATCTCCTGCAATGTTACCATACAAGTATTTAAAATAGGGCGCTGTCTATATGTCACGTCACCTCCCAAACTAGATTATTCACGTTAGTAATTAGCTTCACCTGCTTTGGAACCAAGGGACCAGAGTCCTCCCAATTCAAACTCGACAAACAGGAACTAGGAGTAGTCACAATGGCCAATGCTTCCTCTCCCTTCTTTGATGCGAGCTCCCTCATATCTCTGTATATCAGGAAGATTAACCAATAATGACTCAGAATCAGTACAATAACCAATAATGTCATTCAAATCAAGAATAAAATAATAAATAAAGAAGTTGGCCTTACTGTTTCAACTTAAGTATTTCTTCCTTGATATCTCTGAGTTCTCCACTGGTAACGTGATCTTGTAAAAGGCTGTCCCCAAGCTTCCATCCAGGGGGAGGAATCCAGTAAGGGTCTTGGACCTCTGCTTCCCGTCTAATATCAGCAAGATCAGCGCTCTCTAACCAGTATTCCATTGCGCCCTCCGCATTGTGTCGCCGTCGGAATCTCTCAGCTCCTCCGGGTGCCACTTTTCCAGACATATGCTTCAGCAAGTGATCTAGTAGACCTGTGTCACCAATATGCTTTCGTGCTTCCGATCTCAAGTCTGGCCTCAATATTGGGTTTCCATACACAGCTCCTTTTGCCCTCATTACCTTCAACATGTTCTCCTCTGCCAACTTATACCTTCAAATGTTCGAGGTAACAACAAAAAATTAGCACCTAATGGAACGTGCAGAAAACTGAACTCTATACTGTGCTAGCTAATTATTTTTATACAAATAATTATTTAACCTTTCAGCAGACCATCTGTCAATTGAGATTTTTCGCTTTTTTTTGCTGTAAACAACGAGTTGCTGCTTCTTGGAATCATTCTTTGCTTTCTTAGATTTTTTAACCCCACTGCTACTACTCACATTTTGATTATTTCTCATACATTGACGGGTCATCCTCATTACCCCACAAGACAGTGCCTTGGCAGCTTCTGTTTCTTCTTCACCTTTTTTTCTCTTCTTCTCATTAGTCCCTTCTCCGTGTTCAACATTAACCCCTTTTTCCTTATAAAGTTTCGGTAAAGATTCAACCTTTCGCTCCTCATGACGGCCAAGGAACCGAACTTGACGGCGTTGGCCCCACTGCATCATCCCTGTGAATTTGAGCTGAGACCAGCATGAACCTTGCTTGGAAAACAGGCTAGTTGCAGCATCAGTGAAAAGTGGGTTTCCATCGTTTTGAATGTTTTCTTCAGAGGGAGAAACCCAGAAGCACCACGAGTTTCTTTTTTGTGCAAATTCCTCGATTGCGATGCTCCTGCGAAGCGCATTGACGGCGAATTCTAACTCCATCACGTACTTCTCGTCGAGTGCAGGGATCTTCTTTCCGTTTGGTTTCCCAAAGTTTGGGTCGCTGAAATGCGTGCGGAGCGATTGGATGCTTGGGTACCTCAGCGACACCTCGTGTTCCCCTCTGTCACTGACCTAATGATTTCCCACATCCAGTAATGAAAACCACCAAAGAGAAAATTTTAAAATATCTTCTGATATCAACAAAAAAATAAAATAAAAATATCTATACAATGTTTAAAAGGAGCTCTTTTTTTGTTATTGGTGAACTAAAGGAGCTGCTTTTTTTTACAAAAAAAAAAAAAAAGGAGCTGCTTTTATATAGATGCATGTATACCATTACAATGCGGACAGATTTTAGTTGAACTGGGGAATTGGGTGAAAGCTTGGAGTGATCAATTTCATGAAATCGACCCACTTTAAAATGACCCGAAGAAGCCTCTGCAATATTCATTGACAATTTTTACCAAAGTGGCACATTTGGTTAGAAAATTGGAAAAGATATTATAGGGTAAGGTAAAAGCAAATGGGTATCCAATAACCATACAAAGCAAAACAAAAACGGGTGCAATTATTTATTTATAATAAAATGAAGGCCATCGTTGAATAACAAAAAGAAAAAGGAAAAAAAGAGAGACAAATATTCGAGTTGCAAATTAGGGGGTGCCAAAAGGCTATAATATGGCCAATTAAAGGTATGCTACCTAAGGTACAAATTGATTCAGATGTTGGTGGAAACAGCAGAACATGTTTGTCCAAACATGGGCTCTTTTTTATTCTGTCCTCGTTGAGGTGGACGTCCCTCCGTTCCTGCCTATCCAAGTACAAACTCTCCTACAAAACCATAATAACCAACTCATTATCTCATATATCCATCAGATTAATAATAATAATCACTATTGTTGCTGAAAGATATCAAATTTAAATAATACACTTAACCATATTAATTATTCTAAGAATAATTTTAAATGTTATCATGAGTACTTCTTTGCATGCGAGAAGTGGATGTGTGTGCGTGTGCAAAAGCACCCAAACGCTTCATGGGTAGGTACAGGTACAGCTATATCTTTTTATCCTCAACGACCAAGTGACGCTGCTATGCGTGCGTGCATTAGGCGTTTGTTATGCTCACTGGATCCCAAAAGCTCACTCTCATTAGGCGAAAGGGTCGCGGCGCGTTAGAAACAAATTCACGTATTTAACAGAAAGAGGCGCGTGTATGTGTGTGTTAAATTGTGCCAGTGTTACTGTGAAATTCGGTAAGAGAGAAAGAGACCATATCTTCTTCTTCAGCAGCAGCGTTGAAATCACACGGACTTTCCTCCATGATCTGCAAGAGTGCGTAGTGACAGTAACTAATTTCAGCACAAAATTAAAGAAGCATCAACGAGTACGCTAAGACATAAACTTTCATATTAAAATAAGAACAAGCAAGCTTCACTGCATATCAAACTATCAGAGCAAAACATAAAGTACCCTTTATACTAAAAGGATACGGTAAATTTGAAACTATCAAGTTCTTAACATAGTAAAGAATTAAAAAGAGAGGTACAAAGAGAGAGAGAGAGAAAGAGAGAGATCAATGACGAGAAATTAATGCAAAGCTGAGGGTTCCACAGTGTTTGACTACGCAGTGTCGATTTGTCTGGTTTTACCGATTTTTTTTATTTTTTGGCATTGATCAATACTCAATTGAACCTGCAAAAATGGGAATGAAACTAGTACTGAATCATCGACAAACACTGATCCATGTAATGCCAAATTTGTGTGATACTTTTGAAGCAGCAAAATGACTGAAAACACTAGTTGATTCTCAGAAACGCAAGAGCAAATGAATAATGTGTCCGAAATATCAATCGGATTTATTTTCATCTTCGAAATTTAAAGATGAACTATATAAAAACCGAAACTCATTTTCTTGTGAAATCACTGAACTGAACCGAAAACAGTGTAGCTAGCTAAACAAACTGAGATTTCTCTGCTCCAGAGCAGAAATCAGCACTTCAACAATGGTGCTCAAAACAATCGGCGAAGAAGATCGAAGAACAGGGTTTGATTATTATCGAAGAAAGGAAACAAAATCCTAAGCGAAGATGGTTGAGATTTGAAGAATTACCGTTCAGAGAAGCAAGAGGCGTTTTTGGTTTTTGGCTGAATCTGGATTTGAACAAACAAAAATAATAATTCTTTGCTGCGTTTGTTTTCAGAGAAAGAAAAAGGCTGAGAGAGAAAATTTGTGGAGCGAAAATCTGTTATGGGTGTAGCTTGCACAGTGAATCTTTTTCAATGCACGTAGGGGAAACAAATAATAATTATGATTCTCTCGCTTGCAATTGCTGTGTGCGACGTTTTAAAATTACAAATAAGCCCCTACCACATCGTTGGTGTGAGACAAGGTTACTTGACCAAGTTCCCTGAGTGCACCATTTTAAAAATGTAAACAACCAATAAGATCTTGACACATCATCAATTTTCTTCAAGTAATGTTTAAACTTTGAGATTCATAATTTCAATTGGTTCGTAAATTATACAGGTTCGTTTTTCATGAAAAGAAAATTACCCTATTTATTTTTGTCTTCTAATTCTTTTTTGGTGAGCATATCTTTTGATTCTTATTGGGTGTTATTGTTGTATAACATATATATGCTGAGAATTGTGGAACAATAGCATTAAAATGTTAAAATAATGTAACCGGTATAAAAATAAAATTTCAAGTGACTGAAATAATGCTAAAATAAAAAATAAGTAATTTATGAAACTCAATTATAATTTTAAAATTAGCTAAACATTTTGGATGAAAAATTATTATAAAGATATAATTCATTCATTCATTTTTTTCTTAATAATAAAATACATCTATTAAATTGTATCAGTGGAGTTGCTTCCTTTTAAGTTCATATATAGGCTTGACTCATAAAGGCCAATACCATTTTCGAAGTCATGGAAGATGTAGATTCTATATCCTTTTTTTCTTCTTAGAAGAACCATTTACTCATAGCGATGACCGAAACAATCTGAAATTCTCGGCATTATTTAATTGTTAATTGATATTTCATAGCTTTAAATCACTGCATTGTGATGTAACTTAGCGTGACAGGTATGAGTGTGGCGTATTACTAATCCTTTGATATTTGATATCATGTGCTTGAAGTCATATAACAAAGAAGCAAAATTAGCGACAATTTTGAACAATGTATGCGCGACATTAGCCAAAATTGTTTTTTTTTTTTTTCTTCTTAATACCCCAATCTTCTTTGCAGACTATCATCACACGATTAGTGCGAATTGAGTTTACACTCATGACTCGATGAAAATTTTGATCAGTGCGAATTGGGTTTCAAGCTCTTTGTAAGAAAGATTTTTCATCAAACTATCTTCACTTAAACATAAATTTAAAAAAAAAGTCCATTAAAAAGAAAACAATTATAAAAATTAATTTTCAATCTTTCTCTGTTTTTATCTATTGATTTTTTATTATACATATATGTATTTATCTATATAAATATCATTTCTTATTTCTTATTTGTATTTTGAATTTATTCTTGTTTTTGTATAGATTTATTGACTTTCAACCTTAATTAATTCAAAATAAAGGTGATATTGTTGTTGTTGTTATATGTTAATGGCCTTGTATAGTGTACCAGCAGCACTCGGCTTCTCTAGGTAGAAAGGAATGAGGTTTTATGTAGAATTGCTAAATAAATATTCTCTTAACAAAGTTCCAACTTCTATGTAGTTTTATGTAACTTTGAATCTGTTGGATATATGCTCTTTTGGTCACTAAAGTCCTATTGGGCTTCAGTGAAACTTGAGCCCATGAGGCTTAGGGTTAAGTTATGTCTAAGACCTAAGCGTATATATTCATAGTTTTCTCCTCTTGTGCCTCCAAGGTGATCAGATCATCAGAAACAAACCTAAGAGGCAGACGTTCATCATCTGAACGGTTGCCCACACAACCATCTCATCCTCCTCGAGAGATAGTCTGGAAGATCTGCCACAGTCCAGCTTCAAGGAGGTTGTTCGTGCTGCGGCGCTGAGGTCAGCTGTTCGTGAAGAGGAATCCTACAAGGGAAGATTCTACACGACACCTGCGCACCGAGAGGTAATTGTGAAACAAGGATGATTCGGTAAGCATACCAATGTACTAGGTCCTAAACTGCTTCCGCATAAATATAAGATTTCCTACAATTGGTATCAGAGCCTTGGTTGTACATTGGTATGTGAATCTAGTTTCACTATTCATGTAATTAGTTTTGCTTCTTGAAATGTGGCACCTAGGGTTCTAGGATTATGGTATGAATCTAGCATGTGTATTTTATAATTCATTTTCATAAAAGTTTAAATTTTAATCGGTAAAAATGCTTTAATCCATGGTTAGGGTCTCTCGTGTATTTCTCGATTTGTAACAAGGAGGCTAATCCCATATGATTAGGTTTCCTCCTTGCTGTTTTTGTTTATTTTTGGAATTTCTGTGTATTTTTTCAATATTTTGTAAAAGTTCAAGATCGAGAAATCGCGAGGAAGATGCGCAGTCATCACTGTCGGAGACTTTTCGAGGACTTCCCGATCTCGGAACGGGACTATCTATATATGGTTGGAAAGAGGACGGAAAGACGAACGCAACGGTGGGTGGATCACCGCCATTGGAGCCTTCACGCTCCTCCACGCGCCCCCACAAGCGGATGAGAGTGGCCGCCACTCTCCGGAAAATAATGGGAGAGTGAGGGAGCGTCCGACCACCTTTTTGGGTGGTTCCGGCGGCGGTGCACTCGTCTCTACGTGGCGGTCCTTCCCCTAGAGTTTCAGCCTGATTTGACTTCGGGTGACGGTGCGGCAGACCTGACGGTTAGGGTTCCTCTTTCACGTCCTAGGGTTTCTCGCCAAAGGATTGGGTCTTTGGGCTTTTGGGCCCATGAAACCCTAAAGGGGCTTGAGACAGATACTGTGGGCTAGGCGAAAGTTGAATTCCAAAGTTGTAACATTTTTTTTATTTTCTTTAAAATAGGAATGTCATGGATTAAAGTAATTAGATTTTATTATTTAATGCTTTTATTGATTGGTATAAATTATATGATTGATAACATGCTTTATTGCGATAACATGCCATATAGAATAGGTGGTGCCATATTGTTGCATAACTTGTATGATTGCATGAGCATAATAGCTATTATGTCTTCAGCGACTAGTATGATAGTTATTATGGGATTATTTTGATTTTAAATCATCCTAAGAAATTAATTAATAATTATTATGATTTTTATTAAAAATCTAGATTAATAATTGAATTAATTAATTTTGGATAATTAACATCAAGACAAATAATCGTTATGGAAATTATTTTGATTTCAAATTATCCTCATAAATGATAAGTATTATGATTGTTGCAATCTAGATTAATAATTAAGTCAGCTATTTGGATGATTTAAATCTAGAAAAATAATTAGAGAAAATTTCCTAAGAGAATTCTTTTATTTTGCTAGTAATTTGTGGGTTTTCTGAAATGGTCATGGAATAACACACGCTGCATACAACATTCATGTATCATGATTGTTTGGAGCACACGCTGACGTAAAGTGACCGGATTTCAGGACCTTAATGCTTTCAAAATTATGTTAAGCTTAGTGCACGTTTATCGGCGCTCTTACTTATATAGTTTTTGAAATCAAACAAAGGATACTCTCAATTAAATAATTCTTGGAAATTTGAAAATGTTGCTTATGTAGAATGGAAGGAGATTTAAATTAAGAGATTAATTTAACCTTCAAGCGCATTATAAGGACCATTAATAAAATAATCATGTGAAGTCCCATCGAATAAGCATGATTGGATTTTATTAGATTGGACCTAAATAATTATGGGAGGAGATTTAAATTAAGAAATTAATTTAACCTCCAGACGCATTGTGGGCCTATCAATAAAATAATCATGTGAGGCCCCAACGGATTAGCATGATTGGATTTTATCGGGCCTTAATAATTTCAAAATTTTAATAAAGTATTGTACGGCCCATCGTCGATAATACTAAGTTATTAAAGATAATTTTGAAATTAAACAATGAATTCGACAGGGCTTATGAAAATTCTCAAACAAAAATGTTGAATGGGTGAAGGTTTTAAAAATTAATTAATTTTAAAACCTGCGGGCTCCATTTGTGGGTTTATTAGTGAAATGGTTATCGCTGAAGCCCCATCGGATAAGGATAATCAGATTTCACTAGATTAAATCTTAATATTTTCAAAATTTTAGTAAAGTATTGTACGGCCCATCGTCGGCAATGCTTAGACACTAAGGATAATTTTGAAATTAAACAATGGTTAATTACGTTCAACTTTGGTAAAATTGTTAACCCTCCCATCGAGGCTTTGGCAATGGCACTGAAGGCCCAAATAACAATTTTGGTTTTTACAAGTGACTTGCCCATCGTAAGCCTTGTAAAGAAAAACTGAAGGATTGTTAACAATAAACAAGAGTAGTTATGAGAATCTACTTGCACTTCGTTTGTTTATTGCATTATTTGTTTGTAATCGTGTGCTTTATATGTTTTTCAGAAAATATCTTAGAAATGATTTTGAGTCGAAAACCTCTAGATAGTACCAACTATGAATAAGTGAAAAACAAATTTTTGATATTGTTCTAAAACATGGAAGCTAAAAATTGTCCTGACAATGCGAGGGCCATAGGTAGATATGGTAGTTCGCTGCTATATTATTGTCAGTCTTTCCAAATACTTGCAGAAGCAAGTGTACATGATTAAGAGTGGAGTAAAAATGCTTCAGACTCTTAATGACATGTTTGCTGCGTCTAGCAGCTCTGCTAGACAGAATGCAGTCGGTGCAGGTTTTGCTAAGAGTCTTGTTAAATCCAAAGGGAAACCCAAGGGTGGTAACAAGAACAAAATGACTTGGTTATCGGTTGTCAAACCAGTTGCTATGAAGAAGCCGCAAGGCAAGTTCTTCAAGTGCAGACTGAAAGAAAAATTGCCCAGAGGTGATGAAAAGAACCTGACATGGGCATATCAAGGCCTGATCAGTGAATGAATTATTGATTCATGAATCACTGATTATGTTTGTTACTCTTGATAGTAGTTCAAACATGGCATGCCTGTCAGCAATGGACATAGATATTTTAAGTTTGAAAATGGGAACTTGTATCTGCATTTGCAGTAGGACAAGTTATTTATAAGACTATGGTTTTGGGTGACTGTTTATTTGTTCCAGATTTCAAGAGGAATTCAATTTTTGTTAGTTGTTTTGGTTAAAACATGGATTGACAATGCAATTGATTCCTCAGTTACATTTCGAAGTTCATCTTCGTCTTGTTTGTTCTGGTACATTGTTTAAATAGTCTTTATTACCTATGTCCTATAACCTTTTTAAATTTGTTATGTTGAATGGAAGGATGATGAACAAGAAATTTCACCAAAGAAATAAAAGTTTCAAATGAAACATAACTTTGGCCTTTATGATTGAGTCACATTATCTCTAGTAGGAAACATGTTTTAGTTAAAAGAGGGAATGAAAGTTCAAGAATCTTTTAACTAACAGCTACATGTTAGTCATATTTGAAAGGTAAAGTGGCCAAGCAATTCTACAAGGGCCAAGAAGGTTTGCGCAACTATTCAACTGGAACTGGTACATACTAAAGTATGTGGACCACTTAGCGTTCAGACCAGAAGAGGTGATGAGTACTTCATTATATGAATGTTTACTCTGGATTTGGACAGATGAACCAAGTGCGCTTTAAGTCTAAAGCTTTTGAAAATTTCCAAGAGGTTTAGTCTGAGGCAGAAAAGCATGTAGGTGTTCAAATCAAAAACACTTTGGTCTGACTAAAGTGTTGGCTACCTGTCTGGTAAGTTCAGGTTTTACCTGATTTAAGAGGGGATAGTTTTTGTAACTGTCAACTCTAAGAACACGTTAGTTGAATGAAGTTGCAGTATGCAAAAATCAAACATTTCTAGACTTGGTGAAGATCATGTTCAGTTATTCATCTTTGTCAATGTTGTTCAAGGGAGATGCCTAAGAGAAGGAAATGTACCTTCTTAACTTGATTCCGTCAAAGTTTGTTGTAAAGACACCTAAAGAATTATGGAAAGGGTGCAAGCCCAGATCAAACCATATTCGGATTTAGGGTGCTACGGCACACGTCCTACAACAGCAGTCAAATAAGATGAAATCTTGTATGGAGGAGTGCATTTTGGCTACCCTAAGAGAACTAGGGATGATTTCTTATTTAGTCTTAAGGACAAGATAATCTAAGTGAGAACTCACATGATTTTCTTAAAGGAGGACTAGATGAGAAATTATAAGCTCTTAAGTTAGGTTATTCTTGATAAGATTTATCTCAGATCAAGAATTTCCAAAATCACTAGAAGCTTCATCCACTGTTCCCTTGATTGTTCAAGAGGGGATAGATATATCTCTAAGTGAACAAACAAGAGAACCATGATTGGAAATTCAACATGATAATATATAAGTGAAACTAGTAGAAATATTAGTATCACATGTAAAGGAACAATATCATGGATAAACGGATCCTCAAGAAATTGAAGATCCATCATTTGACCCACTATTTATTTTACCTATAAATACACAAGGTCTAGTGCAGTACATTCGTAGTGGGAGAGAACCTTGTTAACTCTCAAGTTGTCTCTTGTTGAGTGACATTGATCCTACTAGTTACAATAATGCACTAGAAAATGTTGTTGATCAAGTGTTGCTCAAGCTATGAACAATGAGATGAAATACTTGTATTTCAACTCCGTTCGGTCCTAGTAAAAATACCAAGAGGGGTAAAACCAACAAGGTGCATGTGGACATAAAAGGCAAAGAGAGGATGGACAGGAAGGTGAAAAACTTCAAAGCTAGCTTGGAGGCATTTTTTGCCAGACGTCATGCTTGAGTCTATCCAGATTCTCTTGGTTGCTATAAGTCTCAATTATGAGATTTAATTTTGGGAGTTGGATGTCAGGATATCTGCATACTACAACCAAAAAGGGTTTATAGCAAATGGGTAGAAACACACGGTATGCAAGTTGTGAAAGTCTATTTCATAGTCTTAAGCAAGCATCCAGGTCTTGGAACATCAGTTTTGATCAGGTTATCAAAATTTTGATTTTGAGAGAACCTTGATGAATGATGTGTATTTGTATGTAAAGGATCCAACGGAAGACAGTAGTTTTTCTGGTACTTTATGTAGATGATATGCTCTTTATTGGAAACAACGTGGAGGTAATATCAAGCATAAAGAGTTGGCTAAGTTAGTGTTTTGGTATGGAAGTATTGGGGAAGCCAATTATATTCTTGGTATAAAACTCTTATGAGGCCGGAAGAATAAGTTGTTGGCATCACCTCAGGCTACTTACATTGACAAAACTCTTGCCAAAATTCAACATGAGAATTCTAAGAGAAGAATTATAATTCTCAGATGTGGAATTCATCTTCTTAAGGAGTAACCAAAGACTTCTAAGAAGAAAGAATGCATGAGTAGGATATCTTATGCTTTGGCAAAGGTAGACTCATGCATATCATGTTGGGCATTAAACCAGACATCTGTCACGTAGTGGGAGTAGTGAGATAGTACCATTTTGAACCTAGAGGAATACTAGATTATTGTTAAGCATGTACTCAAGTATCTTTGGAGAACGAGAGATTATATGCTGGTATATTCTAGTGGGAGTCTTGAAAAGCTGAGTTTTCAAAAATTCAGTTATTTCAAGTGGATATTGACTCAAGAAAATCAACCTCGAGCTATAAGTTTTTCACTAAACTCAGATAGCATTAGAGGTGGATCTTGCAGACCCAGTTACTAAGAGTTTGCCTGAACTTGTGTTCGAGAGGCGTGTTACTTCTTTGGGTCTTAGGAGGATCCCAGACTTGCATTAAGCAAGTGGGAGTTATTGGTTCCATTGTGCTCTTGGAGTAAGACGATGAAACAATAAAATAATTTTCTGAATTTCATAAATAAGGTTTTATTTATTTATTTTGCGCACTATTTACAAACATAAAGGTCCGGATCAAATTGTGGAGTATATGATCATATGGATACGTTCATAGAGGACATGATCATAGGTTCTCACAATTGATGAATGGATTCACAGCTGTTAAATAAAGTTGGGCACTTTATTTAGGCTGCAATATTTTATGAAATGGTTTTGTCTGAATCATTGTAAAATATTGGTGTGAATTAACATTCACATTGCAAGGATCAAGGAGAGATTTGATTAAGGTTGTTTTTCTGTCATAAGGTATCAAATCTCCAGTTAACTATAGTTATGTGATTGCTCTTAATCCTGAGTTTATTATAAATAGGTAATCAAATAGTTTTCATTCTTTGATTTACCAACGGGTGAGGTCCGATCTTTTGACGACCAATAACTCGGTGTTTTGGGAGTGAGATTATTTGATTATCAGTATTTATGAGATAAACAACAAGGAATTTATAGGAAATGTCCCCTTGATATATTTCGGTACTTGGATATTAAAGACACTGGCCAGTGCATGTAATCCATTAGAGAAATTATCAAAGTCGAGGGAATAAATAATTGATTGGGTTACAGAAAACTAATCAATGAATTATATACATTCTATAAAGGGGCAATGCATATTAATGTTATAAAGGTCATTAATCTTGGAGTTCACGTTCGGGCTTTTAGTGGAGTAGCACCGAATTAGATAATCTTGTAAAGATTATCAGGAGCCTTGATTAATGACAAATGGCAGGTCCCCAGGCTAGCTCGAGACAAGGGATGGGGGTATATTATCAGATGATGATAGCTTATGGGCTACATGGTCTTGGGTTTACGAACTCAAGTGTGTATCTTAAAGAGCAAGTGGGAGATTGTTGGATATATGCTCTTTTGGTCACTAAAGTCCTATTGGGCTTCAGTGAAACTTGAGCCCATGAGGCTTAGGGTTAAGTTATGTCTAAGACCTAAGCGTATATATTCATAGTTTTCTCCTCTTGTGCCTCCAAGGTGATCAGATCATCAGAAACAAACCTAAGAGGCAGACGTTCATCATCTGAACGGTTGCCCACACAACCATCTCATCCTCCTCGAGAGATAGTCTGGAAGATCTGCCACAGTCCAGCTTCAAGGAGGTTGTTCGTGCTGCGGCGCTGAGGTGAGCTGTTCGTGAAGAGGAATCCTACAAGGGAAGATTCTACACGACACCTGCGCACCGAGAGGTAATTGTGAAACAAGGATGATTCGATAAGCATACCAATGTACTAGGTCCTAAACCGCTTCCGCATAAATATAAGATTTCCTACAGAATCTCCATAACTTAATTCCATTTTCAAAATTGTGTCACTTATGCATAAATCTTACATTTTGTCGTTTTGATATATTCACAGTTCTCCGTACATTAAAAAGAAAAAAGAAAAGAAAAGAAACTTGTGAATTATAAAGTTCATGTTTTAAGCAGGTGCACGAAAGTGTCTACAATGGACCGTTTAAACAAACTTGTGAATCCGGAGTCAAAAAAAAAAAAAACCGATAACTAGACACAATGACCCTCTTTATTTTTTTACACATACAACACCAAACGACACAGTTTTCCAAATTAGGAGCGAAGACAGCGCCGCCTCAAGCGGTGGCGGTTTTGGAAGCTTCTAGATCAGCAGCTTTCTGAAGGAGGCTTTGAGCGTCATCTTCAAGGGCCATCTGAATGGGGAAAGAACCCAACCCATCAGCTATGGCGAGCATGATCTTCTTCATCTCGGAGCGGAACTCACGGCGGTCAACGGTGCCGCTGCCGTCGACGTCGAACTTATCAAAGATGGAGTTGTACAGTTGGGTGAGCTGCTCCGGCGAGGTGGTCACGTCGATCCCGAAGTGAGACTCGATCAGCCTCATGGACTCGAAGGCGGTGCGAAGCTCCGCGCGCGACAAAACGCCGTCGTTGTTGAGGTCCAACGCCGTGAACTGCTCGTCAACGCTTTTGCTAAACTGTGCGTCGTCGCTAACGAAGTCCCTCACGGTGGTGCCGTCAATTATCACAACACCCATTCTCTCTGTTTCTGAAATTAACGCAAAAGGAAAAGCAACAATTTGGAAAGTACCAATATATATTTATTTTATTTTTTGGATATAAAAAGTACTAATATTTTGGGGCTACTTGTAAATCGGTCTCTGGTTTAAGAATTGACACGTTGATGTCGATTCTATGGTAGCATCTGATTTATCTTAGAAATTTACGAAAGCGGTGCAAGTTTTGTTTTCAAGGTCATGAGATTCCAATGGAATATTAAATATTCTTTTAAGAGGCGGTTGATTTTTTATTTATTTTCTCGTAACCTCGATCACAATTTGAATACATATATAGGTTTATAGCTGAATTAACGCCACGATATAATTTTTTTTAGGTATTGGTTTTTATAGTTTTGAATTATTGATCCTTTGGTCTCCCAAGTTATCTTTAAATTAATGAAAAAAAAATAATGTTAGTTATCATTGTTTAAAAATAATATTGAATGCATATTATATACGGACTATACTTCTTTTTAAATAATTAATTTATAATAAGAAAATACTTTTAAATATAATTTATGCCTAATATAAAATAAAATTACTTTATAAAATATATTGACCGACTATTAAAAGCATCATGAATGATAGAACAAAATAAAACAAAAAATAAAAGTTTATTATAATTTGAAAATTCATTTGGATGGTTTTTTCTCCTCAAATTTTTTTTAAAAAAAGTATTTCTCGCTAAAAATAAATATTTTGAGGTCAAATTTTCTCAAAAAATATAAGTGATAAAAAAAAGTCATAAGACTCGTAACTCATCTTTTCAGTTTAAGCTAATTTTTTTTATTTTTTTGCTTAAGGTGTTAAAAGTTAGATATTTTAAAAAAGAAAATTCAATTTGCCATAATATCAACTTCAATCAATCTGACTAATGTAGCCACCGTCAC
This sequence comes from Gastrolobium bilobum, assembly GCF_033153095.1. Taxonomy (NCBI): domain Eukaryota; kingdom Viridiplantae; phylum Streptophyta; class Magnoliopsida; order Fabales; family Fabaceae; genus Gastrolobium; species Gastrolobium bilobum. The sequence goes on along the minus strand of NW_026895113.1, from coordinate 111,207 downwards.
TATCTCTATTGTCGTCAAAACCACTATTACCGTTCTATCAAATAATTCCATGGTTTGGTGTCGTAGGTCTCTTTTTAATAATTTTAGGAAAAATATTTGTCCTTTTAAATGACACATCTTATGTTATTTTACTCTCACAAAGAGGTGAGATACATATTTTTATTTTTTTTGTCCACTCTTTCTCCTCATGATATCTCTTTCTTTCACTTAAAATTACACAACATTACATCATTTAAAATGACACATACTTTTTCCAATAATTTTATGCATAAAAGTGCTTTTAAATTTTACCATCCTAACTTTTTTTTAGTTAAAAATATTTTTTACATACTACATCCAAATGTAATATAGTTTCAATTTTAAACAAGAACTTTTCAAAACAAAAGTTATTTTTCTATATTTGAATTTAATGTAAAAAAATATAAATGTAAAAATTATGGGTTTCTTTTTTCTAAAGTTACTTTAGATAATTTTATCTAATGTTCATTGAAACGACGTCGTTTTGGGACGAAAATCATGGTATTTTTGTAATTTTAATTTATTTCAGAGTTATAATAGTTTTTATCTTTTTAATTTTTTAATTTTTCATCCCCAACATGACGTCGTTTCGATGAATATTAGACAAAGTTGTCTAAAGTAACATTAGATACTTGTTTTCCAAAAATTATTAATAACTTTTAAGAAAGTTTTGTTTCATAATTGAAATGTTTATATATGTTCCTTTAAAAAAATTGTTTGAATATGATTAGATAACAATATTGTTAAAATGGTTAATTAACTATTAAGTATTCAAGATTATCTCCAGATTTTTCGAAATATGCACTACTAATGAGTAGCTGCCTAAATAATTAAAGAGAAACAAATTCCAACAAATTATATTATTTAATGTGGCTTGAATTCCTTCTCGACTATCTCGATTTAAAGTTGGAAGCCTCCTTGAAGGCTTTTGACTTCATATAAGCATTAGTCAATTGCAAAAAAATAATGACTTGTATATATCCTTAACATTAAAACAAAAGCAAAATTTGGGATTAGTGTTTTGCAAGTCGTGGGAGATAAAATTATTTTATACACATATAAAAGTGTATGGTAATAGAAGAGAAAAAAAGAAGAAGAAAATATCATAAATTTTTATATATGTGTAAGAAATAGAATTATTTTCTACAATTAAAAACATTAATCCTATAAAATTTACCTCTTTCTGAATATCTATGAGCCATTTGCGAACCAGTTATTTATTAATATATAGATGCTCTGTTATTCCTGCAAGATTAGAAAGCAAATGTGAGGACTCTACTTGGTCTTAGTTCGCAACACGTAATGCCATATTATTCCCATACTTTATAACTTCAACATATACAATATATAACCCAACAGTTGTAACACATGTTAAATAGGTGGAAAGAAAATTTGATTTTGATTTTCACTAAATATATTTTTAGAAAGGGATAAAGAGCGTTAATTGTGATTAAATTTTGACTCGAGATTAATCTCATAATTAATTTAAAGAATTCAAACTTGTGAAAATACTCCAAGATTGAATCGCTTTAAAAAAATAATTATGATCGATATAAAAAAATATAATATATAGGATAAATAATTTATTAAAGAAATGCAAGAGATGGACAAGTTAAGTAGGGTAGGTTGCTAATGCCAAGCGGAAGGTGCTTGTGACCAAGCAAAAAGGCATAAGACTACTGAGAAAAAAACCCTCTGAAGTGGAGTCATTCAGTGGAACAGTTCTAATAGGGGTAGGAATTAAAAGAGATAACCTATATATAGTAGGATTTGAAGCATAGTCTGAGGCCTTTATGCTTGGGTGATTGTTAATTTGTTAGCATTAAATTTGGTTAAGTTTGCAAGGTGTTTCTAATGGTATTTGGGCTGTTAATAGTTAAAATTGCAGGTAATTGGGCTTAAAGAGAACCAATATGGCCCAAGTTGGAAAAGGGTAAAAGGAAGGAAGTAAATGTAACTTCAATTAATTATAAGTTTCTTTTAATTTTGGTCTTTCTGATGAAAAAGGGGAAGCCACGTGGAAGATATGTCAAGCTAAGACAAATGTGAATCGTTGGATGAGCACAGGCATGGGTGGACAGCAATGAATTTGTGGAGCTATGTTTGTTTTTAGTTATAGTTTTTCTTTCAAGTTCCCTAGTTTTAATTTTTGACTTTCTGAATACGCAAGCACAAGAAAGAGTCACCATTGAAGCGATTCAAGAACACCTATTCGAGTGCATTGTGTGAGCTCGTTGTTCTATTTTAATCTTACAGTTTTGATTCTTTTGAACAATCTCAATTTTGAAGAACAATTGGTTTGTACCTTCTAAAATCTTTTGTTTCGAAGAAGTGTAATTGATCTGGACAAAATACAGGGGTGTGCAAAAAAATTTGGTTCACTTGTCCCGTCTTTGATCCGACCTTGACTTGACTCATAAATACCTATATTTTTTGAACTGGTTTAAATACTGACACACTTTTATTTGGATCAATTTTAGACCTGACTTGTTTTAATATTGACCCAAAACTTGACTGATACCCATTATGTGAAAAAAAAAGAAAGAAAAAATCACAATTACATTAAAAGAAAAGTTTTAACATAAAACAATTATGTCAAAACTATTTACGAAAAAAATTTCCATAAAAAATTTTGCAAATTTTTTTGACGAAAAATATTTTCATCAAAATTTGTGACTAAAAATATTTTTGTAAAAAAAATTGACGGAAAATTTTTTTTGTCAAATTTTTTACGGAATCTAAATTTCGTCAAAATATTTCACAAAAAAATATATTCATCAAAATTTCGACGAAACACATTTCCATCGAAAAATTTTGACGGAAAAAAAATTCATCAAAATTCTTTATAGATTTCAAATTTCGGCGAAAGTTTTCGACGGAAACATTTTCGTTAAACTTTTTGACAAAAAAAAATTTCGTCGAAATTTTTAGTGAAACACATTTCTATCGAAAATTTTCGACTAAAGATTTTCGTCAAGTTTTTTGATAAAAAATATTTCCATCAAAATTTTCAACGGAACAATTTCTGTAAAAAAAATTTGTAAAAACTTTTTACAAAAAATATTTCGATAAAAAATTTTGACGAAAAAAAATATTTTGTAAAAATTATTTAGAGAATCTAAATTTCGTCGAAAGTTTCGAATGAAACATTTCCCTCAAAACAATTTCCATCGAAAATTTCGACGAAACACATTTCCATCAAAAAAATTTGACGGAAAAAAATTTCATCAAAATTCTTTACAGATTTCAAATTTCAGCGAAAGTTTTCGACGGAAAAATTTTCGTTAAACTTTTTGACAAAAAAAATTTTCGTCGAAATTTTTAACGAAACACAATTCCATCAAAAATTTTCAACTAAATATTTTCGTCAAGTTTTTTGATTAAAAATATTTCCATCAAAATTTTCAATAGAACACATTCCTGTAAAAAAATTCGTAAAAATGTTTGACGAAAAAATATTCTGTCAAATTTTTTTGAGAATCTAAATTTCGTCGAAAGTTTCGGATGAAACATTTCCCTCGAAACAATTTCCGTCGAAATTTTCGTCAGAACATATTCCCATCAAAATTTTGAACGAAAAACATTTTGTTAAAATTTTTTACAGAATTCTTTTTTCATTTAACATATTTGATGGAAGACATCATTTTCGTCAAAACTTTTGACGGAAACTAAATTTCGATACAAAATTTATTTTTGTAAAACTTTTCATTAGACAAAAAATTTCGACGAAATTTTGGTCATTTGCAACGTAAAAATTTCGACGAAATTTTGTGAGGAAACCAAGTCAAAAATGGGTCAGGTCAGATTTGACCCACTTCAGAAATCAAGTCAGACCCACTTCAAAAACCAAGACAGGTCAGATCCGACCCGGTTCTGAACTAGTTCAACAAAATCCCAACCAAGTCAGACCTGACTTGGATCAAATTAAAGCTGGTCGGGTCAAAATACCTCACCTATAAAAACCAAGTTGGGTCGAGTCGGACAAAAACCTGACCCGACCTGACCCATGCACAGCCCTAATAAAATATGATAGGCCCATCAGAGACTCAAATACATAGAACAAGGCCCAGAGTGGGGCGCGATGCCACCATCGAGCATGAAACCGCCCTTTAACATAACTTCAGAGATAAGGAAGCAATCTCAGGAACTAATAAAGGTCCATCGCGCCTTTGTACAAGTACACAGAAGACAGCACCAGCTTGTCACCACTTTATCAAGGTAGCCTGACATCAAAAGATAAGGCTATAGAAGCACCAGCAGAACCTGCAGCCCTTGAACAACCAATCAGAGGCCATACCATCTTCCTAAGGCGGCATCAAAACCACTATATAAATAGAGGGTACATGCCCAGGTATTATCATCTAATTCAGAAAGAATACAATAAACCTGACATTGATACTGACTTGAGCGTCGAAGTGTCATTGCAGGTACCCTCAGTCAGGCTCAACGCACCGAAGGAAACCCAAAGTCCTCTCATCATCATCAATAACCACCACCCCAAAAGACAGATTACCCAAAAGCCTTCTCACTTCAACCATGTGTGATTTGGCCCAGTACACTTTGGCCAGCCCATATCGTATTTGGTCTGATCAGTAATGCATGTCTCTTTAAGTTCCAGTATTTTTAGTTTTGTTCTTGATAATATGGCTAGCTAAATTTTTGTCTGGGATTCAAGATGATTGGGTAGTCCCGTAATTTTCAGAACATTGTGAAGCTCTTTTATGTCATTTGATTAGCAACTTTCTTAGTTTCAAGAAATATTGGAAAAGATTCTTGAAAATATTTTTGCACGAGCTATGATTGGGAACTCAAGTGAATGCATTCTTGCTAATTGAACCCTTGAGGTTAGAGATAACCAAAGGAAGAATTTGATATTTTTGTATAAAGAATCAAAAGGCCTTGGGAAAGGATTCTTTTGGGGATTAAAACTGTATTTGGAAAAGTCCAGCGAAATAACTTTAGTAGTTCAAATTATGTGATGAAAGTGCTTTAGCAGTGGTAAAACGCAGGAAGGCGAAATTCTATTAGAATATCCATGATTCAAGAATACCAGTACTTTATAATTGGTGCATATGTTAATATATATATATATATATATATATATATATATATATATATATATATATATATATATATATATAAGTCTTATTAAAACTTAGATTCATTTAGTCCTTAGTTTAAAAGTGAGATTACTTTATGTTCAAGAATTTGAAATAGAATAAAAAGGGAACTCAATTCACTGTTCTCTGTGGATGATCCTGAATTACACATACTACCTAAGTGGTTGTTAGCACAAGATACAAATATTTTAATCACGAAATTCCATCTAACAGTGATAGAGCATAATTATTTTAATATTGGAAAATAAAGCATTTGCACTTATAAATTACGAATAAGAGATAAGCTTAATATCATTGAGAAGTGATGGATATCACAGATTTTGATTAACTTAGTTGTCGGGAAAATGGTATTGGTTTAATCTTAACATACTGTACTTCTTACAGGTTGAGATAAAGTATCAAATAAAATAGGAAAAAAGTGTATATATAAAGGACACAAAATTGTATTATTTTAAGTGAGAGAAAGAGATAAATTATAAGAGAGAGTGAGTAGAATTTTTTTTTAAAGGTATAGGTCCCACCTCTTTATGAGAGTGAAAGGACACAAGATGTGTCATTTAAAATAACACACTTTTTTTCCAATAAAATATGATAAAACCACCTTTAACAAAATAGATATACATGATTAAAAGTGATTTGATTTCCATTATTATAAATAGCTTGTTAAGAGATGTAATAAAATTATACATGTGATTTTTTTCTAATTGCTTAAGTTTTTTAGTTGAATTAATTATTTATATATTATTGGAGCCTAGGACCAAGTATTTTTGCCACCTCATTTATCAAATAAAAAGTTGAATTTAAGCACAAGATAACTAAAAACCAAAAAATAAAATAAAAATAGATCTATGCGTTATTCATATTCTGAACTCGAAAAAAAAATTGCATGAGAAAACATGTTAAAAAGATATAATAAAATCATATATGTATCTCCTCTTAATAATTTAATATTTTGAGTTAAATTGATTCTTTACATAAGTCTTTTTAAATGTTGGTCATTTGTGAATTCCCCTATATTCCACACTATCAGGCCAACTGTGCTAGAGGTTTATTTATCCAAAAAAAAAAAACTAGAGGTTTAAATTAATCAAAATAATTCTATATATAATGATTAACTAGGTGTCATCATTGTAGAGTGAGTTAATAAACTTCAATTCTGCTATAGGTGCAGCACCTCAAGAAGCAGAGAAAGAAACAATTGAGATTATTCTTTATTATTTTTCTGATATCCGAATTATAAACCTATCTATTCATAACTACCTATACTTAACATAACTATCACCTATACTCAACGTATCCTACAACAGTTGCAACTTCCTAATTTTTTTCTAACAACTTGTAAACTATTTCCTAACTATTCTAACTCACTTGTAAGTTTCCCTTAATGTATCAAATTCCCAGCACCACCACAAAAAATCATGGCTCAAACATATGGACAAACCTATGCAGACCAAGAATAGAACTACCGGTAGTTAGAGTCTTATAGCAACTTCGTCTATTTTGGAAAAAAATAATGTTTACAGTTTTAGTTATAATTATTTGATTCGATGTTAATTATATTTAGATAAATTTTCTCATTAAGTTTTTAACAACAACGCGTGTATATAAAATTGAATGTTAATAGCATTGATAGTTTGTCTTTCACTTAATAATGACACGTGAAACTAATGACATTATTTACTGTCTAATAACAAATCAAATATTTATTATTAATTCGTATTTCTCTAACTGAATGTAGATTAACTTTTCTTTAGTCTACATACGATTTCATAAATTGATAGTTTATCATGTTTTAAAAGACTACAATCACAATAATTAATTTTCAAATCTAACCTGAAGTATAAAAACTTAAAGTTATTTGATTAGAAAGCATTAATCTTGTTCCTTTGGCATATGTGATTAATCTTTGTTAATTTTGTAGGAAAATTAAGTTGAATTGGAGTAAGGATTAAGGTAGAAGGACTTAGAGCGAAATGAAGAGTAATGATTCAATGAAAATCTTCCTAATTCTTTCTTGCGGCCAAATTATCGTATCAAAGATAAATGATTTGAATATTGTGTTTCTTATGGACTTGGATTCTCTTACGTGAAAAAGTGGTCATGTTATTTGATCACAATCACTCATTTTCTTTCTCTTATCTCATCATCAATGAGTGATTGTGATCAAATAACATGACCACTTTTTCACATGAGAGGATCAACTCCCGTTTCTTATAGAAGTTATAGATTTTTCTTTTATCTTTCTAACAATACCAAAATCACATCAATCGAATAAGTGCAGTTCAAATTATAGGATAAATAACTCTCATGTCATGGATAAATAACTCTCATGTCATAGGAACAAAGTTCATCTCATATTAGTGAGAGCTCGATTTTCGTATTAATATTTGTTTTCTTATTCCTTTTTTTAAAAAACTAATGGGCCCACTTGGTTGCATGTGTAGAAAAAAAGCTCCTCTCATGTTGCATAAGAAAATACAACCCCTCAAATTATTCCCAAAATAAAAAATAATGTATTTGCTGCCATAAAGTGCCTATATATATATATATATATATATATATATATATATATATATGTATTGTTTGGTCCTGGATAGACCGTATTGCTATACCGTGAGGTATGCGCTCAGAGATACAGTATAATCAAGTGTATACTAAATGTCTCAATCACTGCGCACAAGCAATAGGCTTATAGCCAAGGGGTATGTGTGTGCACAGTGTGGGTAGTATTCGTAAATAGGTTAAAAGTTTGTACCTGGGATCCTTAGGCTCTTATTTATAAGGATTACCTTTCTAGGCCTGGGCTCTTTGAGCTCCCCAGATTGCATTAGGGTTCAACTCCCTTTCTGTTGGGATGTGACCCTTATCTTGTGCATTTTGACTGTTTAGTGTTGTTGAGATACTCATGAATCTATCTCTTAGTAGATTCTTAGGTGAGTAGTTGGGATATGAAATTCATATCCATAACAGTTGCCCCCCAGCTCGGTATTCCCAAGATCGGAATGCCGAGGTGTTGTTACATCATCCCGGATTTGATTCGTCCGAGTTCATTGGTTTTCAAATTGAGCTTTTGAGAGTTCGGCGTCCGTGGCATTACTTGGAATCATTTTTGCCGAGGTCGTTCGCGTAGTGTTCTTTGATCTTCCTTGGGATTGTATGTTGAAGTCGGTATTCAACACGTTGGTTTTGCCATGGGTCCGATCTAGGCCCTTTGTTTGGACCGAGCTTCAACTTCGTCGTGTTGGGCCGAGTTGAGATTCTTGGTCATGTTACGACTTTCGGCTGCGACCTCATGGTCGAGCTATTGTCCGACCTACGACATTAAGACGCGTTTGGAGCTTGGGGCTTGATCTTATCGTATCAACTTGACCTTTCGTTTATTGTCTGCTATGACGGCTATGAACTCCCACGTGTCCTTCTCTCGTTGGCAGTTCGTGCATCGTGGGACGACCGCCGCTCTGAGCATTCTCAGATCATGAGTGCGTTCATTAAATGTGCACAAAGGTGATTTTACCCTTTAGCCCTCGATTACCAACCGTTTGCTACCCTTTCAACTTCGCGCCTGGGGCTTTCCTTCCTTTAAATACCAGTTTTCAAAATGGTGTAGGACTTTTGTTTTCCTTTGAGTTTTCTTCCTGGCTATATCTTTGCCCAGATTTCCTCTATGTACTTGCCGATTGTGGAGGTTCTTGTTGGGTTCGCGTCTTCTCTAGTCATTTCGCAGTCATTCTGCTCAACCCTTGCTCAGGTACTTCTCCTTTTTCCTCTTTGTTTATACTAGACTTTGATTCAATTGTCGTTTGTGTTTCCCTTAGAGTTTGGATTTAGAGTTTGTTATCAATTTAAGTGAGGGAGAGACTTTTGTCTTCTTGTCTAGTCTTTTGGGGGGAGTTTTTTGTTGTGACTTTTGAGCCGGATATGGATATTCCTAGCACATCTTCGGGTCCGGCTTCCGGCCGAGGTGGTGAAGAGGACGAAGAAGTAGTGAAACAGTTGCCTCGAGCTGTGCAATACTGGTTTTATGGGAAAGAGTATATCGAGGAGGAGAAGCTTCAGCAGCTTCTCCGTGGTCCTCGAGGAAGTCGCCGGAGTTCCCGAGGTGTCCGCGGCAGAAAAGGTCGGAGAGGAGGGGGTCGTCAGACTCAGCTTAACTTCGGCACGGGTGGTCCTTTTCTGGCCTCGAATCCTTCAATGGTTGGGTTGAACTCTTCTCCCGACCTGACTCCTTTATCCTACATTCTACCGTCATCCGAAGTCGCCCAGGGTCCAAGGTCAGTTTTAGATCGGATTCCTCCTTTTAGGTTGAGTGACAGTTCTTCCAGCTTTTCTTCTTCCGAGCTCGGTTTTCCCAAGTCGAACGTCCATTTTCCCCTATGATGATTCAGCTTTGAGTCAGACACCGTTTGTTGATCTTGTCAGTAGCTCTGACACCTCCATCCCTTTTTCTTGGAGTCCGGGCTCGTTGCCGTCCGATCTCGATTGTCCGAGGTTTGGTTTGGCTGATTTTTGTGCTGATTCTCCTACTTCGTGTTCCAGGGCCGCGATTATGGAAGAGTCTGACGTCCAAAATTGGGTTCTTCTGGAGATTCACCAAATGCGGTCTGCAATGTCACCGACCGACGTAGCCCAACTTCCAGTTGGAGACCCCAGTGGGGTTGATATTCTTCCCGCCGATGATCATCCAGTATGCTCAAGTCCTATATCGGATGAGCCTCATTTCTTTTATTTCTACCGGGATCTTATTACAAAGTTGGGGATTCGGTTTCCTTTCACCGACTTTCAAATGGTCGTGATCCGCCAACTTAGGATCACGCCCTCGCAGCTCCACCCGAATTCGTAGGCTTTTATTCGGGGTTTTGAACACGTGTGTGCCTACCTTTGCCTGCCTTGCACGGTTTCTCTCTTCTTCTTTTTATTTGATGTATATACCGCCTGGATTGGTGCCGAGGCTAAGGAAAAGAAAGGGTGGGTAACCCTTCGAGGTACTCCAGGTAGGGGTATTTTTATTTCTTACTCCCAATCCTTCAAAGGCTTTGAGGATGCCTATTTTAAGGTGGCATCTCGTGCTGACTCCCTTCCCTGGTTTGCCAACGAGTGGTAGGACGACAGGGATATATCGTCTCGGTTCGAATTGTATTGGACGCAAAAGCACTATCGAAGGCGTCCCAGGGACTATGCTACCCCCGTAGCGGCTCTGTCCAGTTCGAAAAGGTTGGCGGTCTCTGTTCTGATTGAGTATGTCGATGAATTCAGCATTATCGATCTAAGTAGGATTGTAGACAAGTTTGGGGAAGATGCCCTTTGTGAGCTCGGTATGTGGTTTATTTTTATGGCTTAACTTTCCCATAATTTATAACCTGTATTCTGATCTTTGTATATTTTGCAGTCAGTATGACCATTGCCGAGTACAAGAAGTTTCTGCCCAAGCTCAAAAAGTCCTCAAAAGGGAAAAGCAAAAGAGGTTGCCTCCCTCGAGTCAGAGGTCCCAAAGAAAAGGCGGCTAGACTCTATACTCGGTGGCAGCTCGGCGGGTGCTGAGGTGGTCATGGTTGATCTTCCAACTCCTCCTTTTTCTCCACTCCCCCCGCCTTCGGTAGCTGCTCGTGGGGACATGATAGTTCTGGAGCCCGGGGAATTGTGGAAAGTTGGAGTTACAGACCGACTTCGGGCCGCTCTGAGGCCTCCTCCGCAACTTATGGGCAGCTCCACTCTGACTTCCGACCTCAGGTCCCTGATAGCTCGCCTGGAGGAGGACTCATTGAAGGCGTCCTCTCTGCTCCAATCCTTTCAGGACCTCCATCAACGACTTGATCTATCTGCTGCTTCTAACTCCTCCCTCACTATCAAGGTGGAGAAAATTTTGAAAAAGCATGATGAGCTTAGTAAGTCTAAGTCCGAGTTGGAGACGAGGGTCCAGGAGTTGTCTGCCGAGCTGGACGAGGCGAAGAAGGCTTTGGAATCGGCCACTATTAAGCTTGACGGCTTGAGTGCCGAGAAGGAGTCCTTCTCAAAGTCTATGGTTGATAAGGATGCTCAGATCCAGAAACTGCAAGCCGACTTTGATGAGGCTAAAGCTGTGGTAGTGAATGCTGCAATCCAAGCTTTTGACAATGCAATTGCTCAAGCCCAGGTTCTGAACCCTGGCCTCATCACTGATGGCATGGAAGTCGCATATGACGTGAAGGATGGCGCCATTGTTCCTGGGACTCCGGGTTTCGACTCCGCTGATGAGGAGGGGACCGAAGCCGAGGTTCGTGAGACCGCCTCTCCATGTGCTGAAGAATGAAGGGGTCGGAATGCCGACTTTCATTATGTATTTTTGTTATCGGGCCTTCGAGCCCCTTTTGATTTCGTCTGAACATATTCGCCGTTTTGGGTCGGCTTTAAAACTTATGCTTTAAATTTGATTTTCTGAGATCGTTGCTTTACTTCCCTTTTATTTGCATATTCGAGGTTCAATTTCGATCTCGTGCTGTTAAGCTTCGACTTACGATTTGCCGAGGTTTCTCTGATCGATCTAGGATAGTTTTTTGTTCGTCAACAAAATTTTCATTCCTTTGTTTGATTGTTAAGCTCTAAGGCTTTAATTGCTTTAATAGAAATCGATATGCATTGATAATAAGATTGAGGTCACTGGTCATTTTATTTGCATTTCAAATGAAATCTATTTACAAGGCCGAACTTAAAAGTTCATTTTATTTGCTTCGAAAGAAATCTACATATTGACTGAGCTTGAGAGCTCGTCTTATTTGCGTAGAAATAAATCTATCTACTGACTGAGCTTAAGAGCTCGTCTTATTTGCGTAGAAATAAATCTATCTACTGACTGAGCTTAAGAGCTCGTCTTATTTGCATAGAAATGAATCTATCTACTTATTATCTGGAAAGTCAGACTTCAGGCCTAGCTATAGTAAACCTTCAGCTTGTCCGCGTTCCAAGTTCTCTTCACTGGCTTCTTGGAGATAGTTTCCAAGGTGTAGGCTCCTTTTCCCAAGTTTTTCTTAACTTTGTAAGGGCCTTCCCAGTTTGCGACGAGCTTTCCATCTCTAGCATTCTTATTGTTGATGTCCTCTCTCCTGTGCACTAAGTCACCGTTCTGAAATGACCGAGGTCTGACCTTCTTATTGAATCTTGCAGTCACCAGACGTTTTGCCATCATATTTTTATATCTGGCGTTCTCCCTGCTTTCATCTAGTAGGTCGAGTTCTACAGTGAGTGCTTCGCTGTTTTGACTTTCAGTTCCTTGTAATCTCTGTACCCTCCTCCAGGACGGTTCGTCGATCTCTACTGGAATCGTAGCCTCACACCCATATGTCAGTTTGAAAGGAGTTTCCTCTGTGGCAGATTGGGCACTTGTTCTGTAACCCCACAAGACGAGGTGTAGTTGTTGCACTCAATTTCCCTTGGCATCGAACAACCTTTTCTTGAGCCCGTTGATGATCACCTTGTTAGCTGACTCGGCTTGTCCATTTGTCTGAGGATGCTCCACTGATGCGAACCGGTGTGTGATTTTGAAGTTGGCCATTAATTCTTGGAACTTCTTATCAGCGAATTGTGTCCCATTGTTTGTAATGATCTCGGTAGGGATTCCAAATCGGCTGATCAGGTTTCTTTCAAAGAATCTCGGAATCCTGGCCGAGGTTATGGTGGTGAGGGGTTCAGCCTCAATCCATTTGGTGAAGTAGTCAACCGCTACTATCAACCATTTGAGCTGTCCCTCAGCCGCGGTGAAAGGTCCCAGCAGGTCCATACCCCATTTGTAGAATGGCCAGGGGGTCGTAATGGTTTGTAGCTCTTCGGGAGGTGCACGAAGGATGAGTGTGTGCTTCTGGCATTGCTTGCATCTTTTGATGTGCTCTTTCGCGTCCGCCTCCAAAGTAGGCCAGTAGTATCCTGCCCTAAGTGCCTTCCCGGCTAGAGCTTTTCCTCCCATGTGATGCCCATTTATGCCTTCATGGATCTCGGCCAAGGCGTATTCAACTTCATTCTTATTTAGGCATTTCAGCATGGGTGTATAGAAACCTTTTTTGTAGAGCTACCCTTCCACTATGGTGAAGTAGGCCGAGTTTCTCACGAGCTTTTTGGCCTCTTGGGCCTCGTCAGGCAGGACTCCTTTCTCCAAGTAGGCCATTATTCTCAGTTATTACCATGACGCAGGTCGGTTATAGGAAGCTTTGCTATATCACTGTACGATGATTTCCTGATCCCTTCGAGCTGGCGAGTTTTGACAAGATGTCTGCCCTGCTATTTTCATTCCGAGGTATGTATTGGAACACCACCTCGTCAAACTCGGCTAACAACTCCTTGACTTGTTGGAGATACTTCATCATGAGGGGTCCCTTAGCTTGATATTTTCCTTCAACTTGTGAAGTCACCAGCTGCGAGTCGCTGAGGATTTTTATCCTTCTTACTCCGTGCTCCTTCGCCTGTGTTATTCCTGCAATGAAGGCTTCATATTCCGCTTGGTTATTTGAGGTCGGGAATGCCAGGTGAAGTGAGTGCTCAATGGACACTCCCTCCAGGCTTTCAATGATCACCCCCGCTCTGTTCCCCTTAGAGTTTGAGGATCCGTCGACATATATTGTCCAGAGGTCTTCATCTTCTTTTCCCTTTTCGTTGGTCGGGGTCAACTCCAAGACGAATTCAGCTAGTGCCTGAGACTTGATTGTCTGCAGGGGTTCATATGATATGTCAAACTCGGAGAGATCGATGACCCAATTGATCATCCTCCCAGCTAGATCTGGCTTATGCAACACTTGTCTGATGGGCTGGTTGGTTCCCACGACTATTCGGTGCCCTTGGAAGTAAGGTCGGAGTCTCCTTGTTGTGGTAAGCAAAGCGAACGCCACCTTTTCGAGCTTCTGGTATCGGAGTTCAGGTCCTTGTAGTGTCCGACCTACAAAGTAGATCGGCTGTTGTGATTTGTCAACCTCCCTTACCAGAGCGGCGCTAATGGCTTCTTCACCCACAGAAAGGTATAAGATCAACGTTTCTCCGGGCTTTGGCTTCGACAGCACGGGTGGGGTGGCTAAGCACCTCTTGATTTCTTCGAAGGCGGTTTTGCAGTCTTTTTCCCATCCGAACTCCGCCTCTTTTTTCAGGAGCTTAAAGAAAGGCAAGGCCTTTTCTGCCGACTTAGGCAAGAACCTGGTTAAGGCCGCAAGACGACCTGTGAGTTATTGAATTTTTTTCTTGTTTTCTGGTTACTTCATCTCGAGGATGGCCTTGCATTTGTCGGGGTTGACCTCAATTCCCCGATTAGTGAGCATGAAGCCCAAAAGTTTTCCTGCTGGTACTCCGAAAGCGCACTTGGCTGGGTTTAATATGATCTTTTGAGCTCTCAGTTGCTCAAATGTTTCTCTGAGGTCGGCTATATGTGCAGTTATGTGCACTGATTTGACGATCATGTCGTCTATGTATACCTCTAGGTTCCTTCCAATTTGGCTTTGGAAGACACGGTTCATCATCCTTTGGTAGGTCGCCCCGACATTTTTGAGGCCGAAAGGCATGACGTTGTAGCAAAAGTTTCCTTTATCGGAGATGAATGCAGTCTTCTCGTGGTCAGCTGGGTGTAGTGGGATTTGATTATACCCAGAGTACGCGTCCATGAATGATAGTAGCTGAAATCCTAATGAACTATCAACTAGCTGGTCAATGTTTGGCATCGAATACGAGTCCTTAGGGCAGACTTTATTGAGGTCGGTGTAGTCCACACAAATTCTCCACTTCCCACTCGGCTTTTTTACCATCACAACGTTGGACAGCCAAATGGTGTACTGTATTTCCTTGATGAAACCGGCTTCCAATAGCTCGTCCACATGTTTGTTCAAAGCCTGACGTCGGTCAGATCTTATCTTCCTCTTCTTTTGGGATATTAGCTTCGATTCGGGGTATATAGAGAGCTTGTGACAGCAGAAGGTTGGGTCTATTCCAGGGATCTTCGGAGCCTTCCAATGAAACACGTCGGAGTTTTCATTCAGGAAAGTGACCAACTCCTTTTTGAACTCGGCCTCCAAGCCTTTTCCTACTTTGGTGTGTCCTTTATCATCCTTCCCAATATTGACGTTTTCCAGTTCTCCTTGGGGTTCTGGACGAGGTGCTTGGAGCTCCTCCCTCATATCCAATCCCACCAAGTTTACCTCATTTCCGCATGGGAATACCGACTGGTCTTTAGCGGCGGTTTTATCTCCACTTGTGAGCCGTGGGGAAGATGATGGACCTCCGCGATTAACTTTCAGAGTTTCATAGTAGCACTCCCTGGATTCTTTATGATCTCCCCTTATGGTGATGACCTCGTTCTTTGCCCCCGGCATCTTCAGTGCTTGATGCTTGGTGGAGATTAACATGTCCCAGTCATGAATCGTAGGTCGGCCAATGATCACATTGTACGAAGAAGGAGTGTCCACTACAACGAAACGAACCCTTCCAGCTCGGAAAGCGTCCTTTGTTCCTAACGTCAGTTTTAGGTCTATATAACCCTTTGGAGGGGATGGCGCTCCGTTGAATCCAATTAGCTCGGTGGCACATTGTAACACCTCATATATATCCGGTAATGTTATCATATCATCGTATTAAGTTGTGCTTAATTAAAATTGCGGAATATCTTTTTCTTTTTAATTATGACGTCATTATACTTAGCCAAGTTGAATACTTAATCCATTTTCAAAATATTGCCTGTATGTAAATTGCAAATAAACATCTATCTGAAATACCTCATTAAATAAATAACATAAGTATGTCTCTAGTCACGGAACTACAACGCGTAGACCGGACAACCTACTAAGTTATACAACTCAACTCAAAGAACTAACATAAGGTGGCATGGACAAACCCCATGCTCATCCAAATAAGGCATCAAGCCCAACATAAGTCTCAACATCAAAAGCATAATAATATGGCAGAAAACATAAACAGCATCCAATCCAGACATGTCAGCATAAATATAACAGCAATATCATCAGCTAAGCTCAGGCCTCCTGCCGCTAGAGGCATCAGCCCCCAAACTACCTGAACCTGAAATAAGCACCCCCCAAACATGGGGTGAGATCTCTAAACAAGAAATCTCAGTAAGACAAGGATTCTTCAAGGATTTTCCACCCCAAGCTCACTTACATGTGCAATATAAGTTCAAAAGCAGTTTAACAATATAATTTCCAAAATAGTGCAATGCAACAGATAATCATGTCATGTGTGTCAATTCTATTCTACTGATAAGAGAAATGCAGGAATACGTCTATTACCCACACAATATGCACGACGCTACTTGCACCCACCCAAGGGCTCACCATCTTGTATGACACTACATACTCAGGCTTACCGACTAAGTGGAAACAACACATACATATTATAAGCCATTGCACATACTAGCTCAAAATCATTTCAAATATTCAAAGCATGTAACACAGCATGAATACAACCATACCCTCATGGGACATGTGGAATCACAACATGGCTAAACCGAGGACACGAAAGCTTACCTTGCAAGCTAACAATCCAAGCCAAGAGTCCAACCAAAGCTCACAGTCCAAACACAACAGAATCACAATCTGATTTGGACCAGCAATCATATCAATAAACATAGCTCATAAGCATAAACATAAAGACAACGCTTCTCTTTTATGTTTTACGTCTTAAGGCTTCACACAAAGCCACAAGCCGTTAATCATTTGATTCTGACTTAGTCCAATTATTATAGAAATTCAACTTCCTCAAACTAGGTTCCACAAACCCCAAACATCAGATCTGGATGAACAGTAAGCCACTGTTCCTCGAAAACTCAGAATATCTGGATATCTGTCGGGGACATATCAGGATACCAATATCCGGATATCATATCCAAATACGCATATCCGGATATCCATATTCGGATATCAAAAGACCCCATATCTGGATATCAACATCCGGATATCCATATCCGGATATTTCGCGACAGAATGCAACTTCTACATTTCGCGAAGATATCCAACAAAGGTCCAACTTTTACCAATTCAAAACGTTCAAGACTCCATTTTTAGGCACATTTAGGTTCAGACTCAGATTACATACTTGTTTAACTTATTATACATGCCAAGACATCTCTTTTAACCAATTAAACTCAAGACCAAAGGTTTAACACTTACCAAAGGTTCAAACAGCCAACCAATGATGCTCTTGGAGCTCACATCTCAGCTCCAAGGTACTGACTTTGGAGAGAACAAAAATAGACCAACAAAGATGAGTTCTTCCTTAACAAAAGAAGCTACTTGGAGCTTCTACAACTCAGAACAAGGCTCCAACAACTCATTCTTCATTCATTCCTGGCCACCAGAAATTTCTACTTGGAGCTACTTGGACACATACACAGCTATGTCCTTCTTCATTCCTGGCCACCAGAAATTTCTCTTCAAGTCCTGATACATCTTTGTAGCACCAGGATGAACAGTAAACTGTCCTTTATGGGCCTCTGCCATAACCTTTTCGGTCAAAGGACCTCGAGGAATCACGATCCACTTCTGAAACAACAGAAGTCCATTCTCATTCCAAGACACACTGTCTTGGTTCTTCACGTAATCGAGACACTCTCTGCACTTGCGCCTCTTGGATCTTCTCCATTAGCTCATTCCTGACTCTCACAGTCTACATCTCGAGAAGTGCACCCCCAAACAAGGAAGTCACCTTCAGATCTCGAAACTTCTCTACGATGTCGAAGTCACCCATCGTCAAACTGGATAGACTCACGGATTTTCGACTCAAAGCATCAGCTACCACATTGGCCTTGCCAGGATGGTACTTCAACTCGAAGTCGTAGTCCTTCAGAAAATTCATCCATCTTCTTTGTCTCATGTTCAGCTCCTTCTGATCGAACAGATATTTCAAGCTCTTGTGGTCACTGAACACAGCAAACTGCATACCGAACAGATAATGCCTCCAAATCTTGAAAGCAAAAACAATCGCAACCAACTCCAAATCATGAGTCGGGTAGTTCTCCTCATGAGGTTTCAACTGCCTCGAAGCAAAAGCAACAGCTCTACCAGACTGCATCAAAACACAGCCCAGCCCCTTTCCAGAAGCATCACAGTAAAGCTCAAACTGCTCCTCAGGATCAGGAAGGATCAACACAGGTGAAGTCGTCAATCTCTCCTTCAACTCCTGAAAGAATTCCTCACACTTGTGAGTCCACACAAATGGAGTCTCCTTTCGGGTTAGGCGAGTCAAAGGGAGAACCATCGTGGAGAAACCCATGATGAACCTCCGATAGTAACCTGCCAAACCCAGAAAGCTCCTCACTTCCGTAACTATCTTGGGCCTCTCCCAATCCAACACGACTTTGATCTTGTTGGGATCCACTGCAACTCCATCCGCTGAAATCACATGCCCAAGGAACTTGACTGATTTGAGCCAAAACTCACACTTAGAAGGCTTAGCATAAAGCTTTTTCTCCTTCAGCACTTGCAGAACAATCCTCAGATGCTCCGCATGCTCCTCCTCAGTCTCGGAGTAAATCAGAATGTCGTCAATGAAGACAATCACAAACTAGTCCAGATACGGCTGGAAAATCCTGTTCATGTAATCCATGAACACTGTCGGCGCATTGGTGAGTCCAAACGGGAACACCAAATACTCAAAGTGACTGTATCTCGAACGAAACACGGTCTTAGGGACATCTTCCGGCTTCACCCGAATCTGATGGTATCCGGACCGGAGATCAATCTTTGAATACACACAAGCACCCCTGAGCTGATCCAACAGATCATCAATCCGAGGAAGGGGATACTTGTTCTTGATCGTCACCTTGTTCAACTGCCTGAAGTCGGTGCACAATCACATTGTCTCGTCCTTCTTCTTCACAAAGATGACCGGTGCTCCCCAAGGAGACACACTCGGTCGAATGAAATCTTTCGCTGAAAGATCCTCAATATGCTTCTTCAACTCGGTCAACTCCGGTGGCGACATCTGATATGGAGCTAATGAAATAGGCCCCACACCAGGCAACAAGTCAATGGAGAACTCTATCTCCTTCTGTGGCGAAAACTCAGGAATCTCCTCAGGAAACACCTCGAGGAATTCCCCCACCACAGGAATGCAGTGATATTCTCCTGTGTCCCACTCACCAAACCTCCCAACATGACATAGCCAAATGCCCTTGCTCTCAAGGCTCTCCTAGCCTGCAACAAAGAAATGTACGTTAAGGAACTAGTTGTGGAATCACACGGAGACATCACCACGCGCTTTGCATAACAATCCATCAATGCACAGTTTCTGGACAACCAATCCATGCCCAGAATAATCTCCAAGTTAGCCATCGGCAATCCTATCAGATCTACCGAGAAGTCACGGCCGTCCCACTGAAACGCTACATCGCGATGTACAGTGGTAGAATCACATATTTCTCCGGTGGCGGTGGTCACCCGCAACGGTGGAGAGAGCACAGACATGGGCAACTCAAGCCCCAAAGCAATCGGGGTTGTAACAAAAGAATACGTAGCCCCAGAATCAAACAATACATTAACTGATGAATCACCAATAGACACAGTACCTCTGACAAGGTTCGGAGCTCTATCCGACTGCTGGCGATCCAATGTGTACACACGTCCAGTAGCAGGTGGCACTGCAGGTGCCGAAGTAGGTGCCATCGGAACCATGTGAAGTGGAACTGCCTGAACTGCAGTAGCCCTCGTTGTCGACATTGGGCAGTCTCTAGAAAAGTGGCCCTTCTTGCCACACTGGAAGCAAATCAGCTGACCCGAAGCACAACGACCCACATACTCCTTTCCGCACCCCGAACATCTAGGAGTGGAAGGAGGCTAGTGAAGCTCCCCTGCTGTTAAGCAGTCCTCTTGAACTGACCAAGCGCCTGCCTAGTCGCCAACTGTTTACCTTTGCCCTTCCCAGCAAACTTCCTGTCTTTCCAGGAAGTGGAACCACCTGTTCCCTTGGTCTCATCAATCTTGACCCTCTTAGCCTTGCTTGTAATGCAGACATCCTCAATGTCCTTACACTGCTGAACCAGTGTACCAAAATCCCTCGAAGCAGCTCCAGCAATGTGCTCTGCAATCACCTTACTAAGTCCCCTGCGAAACTTAGCAGCCAAAAACATCAGAGTAGGCACTGCCATCCGAAAATGCGCGAACTTCACAAGCTCATTGAACTTGGCCAGGTACTCGTCAACAGACATCGAGCCCTGAACCAATCTATCAAACTTTCCTTGCTTCCTCTCCTGCGCATCATAAGGAAAATACTTGCCCAAAAAGAAGTCCTCAAAGAATGGCCACGTCATCACATGACCCTGCATCTCAAAAGCACGAGAGGTGTTCGTCCACCACTCATGGGCATTGCCCTCTAACATGTAGGTTGCAAACATCAGCTTCTACGGATCAGTACACTGCATGACCCGGAAGATCTTGTCCAGCGATTGCAGCCATCTCGCCGCAGCAATAGGATCCAAAGACCCATAAAAAAAGGTGGCTTATGCTTTCTGAAAGCGTTCAGCCTCCGGTCGATCAAGTCACGGTCCTCAGTAGGCTCCAAATAGGGTTCCATCACCCCAGTGACATGAGTAGCACTACCAATGTGACTCAGGGTCTCATCCTGAACACTAGGTGGAGTCGGCGGCGGCGGTGGCGGTGGAGGTGGTGGCGGAGGATACTGGCCAACAGCAGGACCAACCTTCATCTCCTCCAACATAACCCGCATCATGGTCATGTTCGCTAGCCGATTTGCCTCAAAAGCATCCTCCGTGGTCTTCTGGTTCGCTTCTCTAGCAGCGTCCATCATTGCCACGTTGGCCAATCTAGTGGCCTCCTGCATCTCAGCCAATGCAGTCAGGATTGGGTCGGGTTGACCCTCAAAAGTCTCTCATGTTCTCCTGGATCCTACCATGACTCTGCAAAAGTTACACAAATTATGAGTTGATCAGGCCCACGCAATGTGATCTCATATGCATCATCATAATAAAACCCAACGGAGCAAACACACAAGACAGACAACCCCAAGCATCCTAATCATTGCAATACATACAGGCTTTTCCCTCGAACCATTGCTCTGATACCATAAAATGTAACACCCTGTATATATCCGGTAATGTTATCATATCATCGTATTAAGCTGTGCTTAATTAAAATTGCGGAATATCTTTTTCTTTTCAATTATGACGTCATTATACTTAGCCAAGTTGAATACTTAATCCATTTTCAAAACATTGCCTGTATGTAAATTGCAAATAAACATCTAACTGAAATACCTCATTAAATAAATAACATAAGTATGTCTCTAGTCACGGAACTACAACGCGTAGACCGGACAACCTACTAAGTTATACAACTCAACTCAAAGAACTAACATAAGGTGGCATGGACAAACCCCATGCTCATCCAAATAAGGCATCAAGCCCAACATAAGTCTCAACATCAACAACATAATAATATGGCGGAAAACATAAACAGCATCCAATCCAGACATGTCAGCATAAATATAACAGCAATATCATCAGCTAAGCTATGGCCTCCTGCCGCTATAGGCATCAGCCCCCAAACTACCTGAACCTGAAATAAGCGCCCCCAAACGTGGGGTGAGATCTCTAAACAAGAAATCTCAGTAAGACAAGGGTTCCTCAAGGATCTTCCACCCCAAGCTCACTTACATGTGCAATATAAGTTCAAAAGCAGTTTAACAATATAATTTCCAAAATAGTGCAATGCAACAGATAATCATGTCATTTGTGTGAATTCTATTCTACTGATCAGAGAAATGCAGAAATACATCTATTACCCACACAATATGCAAGACGCTACTTGCACCCACCCACGAGCTCACCATCTTATATGACGCTACATACTCAGGCTTACCGACTAAGTGGAAACAACACATACATATTATAAGCCATTGCACATAGCAGCTCAAAAGCATTTCAAATATTCAAAGCATGTAAGACAACATGCATACAACCATACCCCCATGGGACATGGTGGAACCACAACATGGCTAAACCGATGACACGAAAGCTTACCTTGCAAGCTAACAATGAAAGCCAAGAGTTCAACCAAAGCTCACAGTCCAAACACAGCAGAATCACAATCTGATTTGAACTAGCAATCATATCAATAAACATAGCTCATAAGCATAAACATAAAGACAACGCTTCTCTTTTACGTTTTACGTCTTAAGGCTTCACACAAAGCCACAAGCCGTTAATCACTTGATTCTAACTTAGTCCAATTATTACAGAAGTTCAACTTCCTCAAACTAAGGTCCACAAACCCCAAACATCAATTCTGGATGAACAGTAAGCCACTGTTCCTCGAAAACTCAGAATATCTGGATATCTGTCGGGGACATATCCGGATACCAATATCCGGATATCATATCCGGATACGCATATCCGGATATCCATATTCGGATATCAAAAGACCCCATATCCGGATATCAACATCCGGATATCATATCCGGATATTTCGCGACAGAATGCAGCTTCTGCATTTCGCGAAGATATCCAACAAAGGTCCAACCTTTACCAATTCAAAACGTTCAAGACTCTAATTTTAGGCACATTTAGGTTCAGACTCAGATTACATACTTGTTTAACTTATTAAACATGCCAAGACATCTCTTTCAACCAATTAAACTCAAGACCACAGGTTATAACACTTACCAAAGGTTCAAACAGCCAACCAATGATGCTCTTGGAGCTCACATGTCAGCTCCAAGGTACTGACTTTGGAGAGAACGAAAATGGACCAACAAATATGCGTTCTTCCTTAACAAAAGAAGCTACTTGGAGCTTCTACAACTAAGAACAAGGCTCTAACAACTCAAAACAAGGAAACTCAGTTCACTCCCTAACCAATAGTGGCTAGAAGTTCTGAATGTAAACCCACAACTCCTCACAATGCCAACTCTCAAGTGTATAGAGGCTTGAAGATGAAGAGAAATGAGAAGAAATGTGCAAACTTGGGAGATTTTCAAGCCAAAGAGGTCAAGAAATGAAGGTGGCAGCAGCTGGCTCCAAACTCTCACGTAGAGTGGCTGAAGAATCAGCCTAGGGTTTAGTGCCAAGAACTATATATAGGCAGTTAAGTCATTAACACACAGTATTATCATAAATAGCTACGCTTAGCATTTTAATCCCAAACTCAGGATTCTGAACCTACTCAATTTTACAAGATTTATCATATTTTTATTATATTTTCGTAGCACCTTTCCAGTACGCGCTTTTCCATAGCCAGTATCAGTTCTGGCACCAGTTCTCATTATTTTAACTCGAAACTTGTTTTATAAGTCCTATATATTATTCTAGGAATATTCATGCGCTTATTATAATTTTCTGGGATACTTTATCGGTACGCATTTATACCGACTAGCTGAACCGGTATCTGCACTTTTTGTCAAAAAAGCGACTTTCAGCATTATTACTCACTTACTATAATTATTAAAGCCTCATAATAATTATTAGGGTCAATTATGGAATTGTGTTCTAATTTCACATAATTAATTAATTAACTTCCTTAATTAACGGTGCGAGTTCTTACACACATAGTTTCAAGTTTTTCTCATCCAAGTTCATCCTTTGGAAATCGTTCCATAAAAGTATGTCCACGCAGCTTCCGTGATCGATGAAGATTCTTTTGACCCGGCAGTTGACTAGGACTCCAGTGATCACCAGACCATCGGTGTGTCCGGGTACGACCGTTTCTAGATCCTCTTGGGTAAATAAGAGTCTTGGTGGAGCCGAGCTGCTGCCTTTTCCTTTAAAGGTCGGCCTATCTCTAACAGACATGACCTCCTTTAGGTACTTTCTTCTTGCATTTACAGTTTCGCCTCCTCCACCCAAAGCTCCACTGATCACATTGCATTCAAATTCAGCTTCTTGAAATTCCTCATCTTTATCTTCGACCTTTTTGCCCTTTGGAGGGAGGTTTTGCTCCCGATCTTTCATGTCCTCTCTTCGGGCTGCGACTTCGGCTCCGACTTCTCTGCCTTCGCTTATTATTCTTCTTACCCTGAGTTTGGATAATGTATTGCTTTAATTTTCCCTCTCTGATGTGCTTCTCAATGGCATCTCGGAGGTCCCAGCAGTCATCCGTGATGTGACCGTTCTGGTCATGGAAAGTGCAGTATTTGTTTCTGTCCAGCCCACTCTTGGTTTTGAGAGGTCGAGGTCTCTCGACATTGCGCATTTCGGTTTGAGCCACCTCTTTCCATATCCTAGATCTGGACATGTTCAGAGGTGTGTAATCGTCATACTTGCTCCTTGGAGATCGATCATCCGATCTCTTGTCTCGAGGTTCTTTTTCTTTCTTCGACCCCCGCCGATCCCGATCTTTGTTTTTCTTGCTCGGGCTCCGACGATTCGGGCTTCGTCCTCTGGACTCTCCATAAGCCTTCTACATGTCTTCCATGTCAATGTACTTGTCCGACCTTCGTCGGAACTCCTCCAGGTCATTGACCGGGTTCTTATAGATTGACTTCACAAGTGGAGAATCGCCATCTAGTCCCGAGATGATCAGATGCAGGTGTACTGGCTCAGTTAAATTCCGAACCTTGAGGGCGGCATCTTTAAACCTATCGAGGTATTTCCTCAATGATTCGTTCTCCTTTTGCCGGATTCCTCCCAAAGCGTAGGTCGGCATTGGATGCGCCTTTCTTGTTGCGTAATTCAGCCGGAAAGTTCGGGCTAGGTCCTCGAACGAGTCAATCGAGTTCTTGGGAAGCCTGGTTATCCAAGCATTTGCCTGACCTGTCAATGTCGTCGTGAAGATTCTGGCCTTAATAGGTTCAGTTATCCCATTGAACAACATCTCGGTCTTGAAGGCCTCTAAATGGGCCTCCGAGTCTTGACTTCCGTCGTACGGTGGTATCTTGGCACTCTTGAATCTCGGCGGTATTGCCAAGTTCATGAGCCTTTCAGTGAATGGGCTATCGTTAGCCTCCTCATCAAGGAGATAATTATCTCCTTGGTTGTTGACTGGTCCTCCGCCCTCCTGGTGGTTGTCGTGGCGGGGATTCTGCATATTTCCTTCTGCCGCGGCTACGTTTTGATGTTGTGGCCCACTGGCCTGGCCTGCGCTTCCACCTCGGCCTGCTCCTCCAGCTCGTCCTGCAAGTTTTTGATTTTGCAGCTCAGCCTCCATTGCCTCCATCTTCTGGGCATTCAACCCTTGTTGAGCCAGGAATCTGTTCTCCATCTCCTGCATTCTTTGAAGGATCGCATTCATGGCCACAGTGATTATGTCCCTGGGCTGTTCATTATGTGGAGGTGGGCGCACTGGGCCCGCTGTCGTGTTGGGCTGGGTTCTGGAGGGCAGTCCTTGAGTGCCGACCTCGCTGCCCTGGACCTCTACTAGCACAGGGGTCGTGGCTGATTGGAGCTGTTCCAACGCATGTTGGTGTGGAGGCATACCATAAGGCTGGGGCTGGGATTGGTGTGGCGGCATTTGGGCAGTACTGGACGTCGAACGGGTGTTTGTCATCGTGGAATGGGAATCGAAAGTTATCGTTCCCACAGACGACGCCAATGTTCGGTCCTGGATAGACCGTATTGCTATACTGTGAGGTATGCGCTTAAAGATACAGTATAATCAAGTGTATACTAGGCTTATACCCGATGTCCCAATCACTGCGCACAAGCAATAGGCTTATAGCCAAGGGGAAGGTGTGTGCACAGTGTGGGCAGTATTCGTAAATAGGTTAAAAGTGTGTACCTGGGATCCTTAGGCTCTTATTTATAAGGATTACCTTTCTAGGTCTGGGCTCTTTGAGCTCCCCAGATTGCATTAGGGTTCAACTCCCTTTCTGTTGGGATGTGACCCTTATCTTGTGTACTTTGACTGTTTAGTGTTGTTGAGATACTCATGAATCTATCTCTTAGTAGATTCTTAGGTGAGTAGTTGGAATATGATATTCATATCCATATATATATATATATATATATATATATATATATAATATAATATAATAAAATATGAAATTACCATAAGTAAAAATATCTAACGACACTATTAGCTAGATTGTATATTTAAGTAACTTAATTAGAAAACTCATCAAAATTCAATTAAGATTTATTTTATTTTATTTTTTGGTATAAACCAAAATGCCTTTTTTTATTTTACACCTTACACTGACGTATTACATTAAATATATAAACAAAAAACTACCTTGAAATATTGCACACAAAAAAAAAAAATATAGTCTTATATTGAAGAAGATTATCCTTACAACATATTTTCGTTCATAATCTCTTACAATCATATCTTAACTGTTGATTTTCGTCAATCAATAGTTATCATTTATTGCGATTTAATAATTAATAAATTAATTTAATTTGCAAAAATAATAACTATTGATTGGTGAAAATCAACGGTTAAGATATAGTCTTATATTGAAGAAGATTATCCTTACAACCTATTTTCGTTCATAATCTCTTACAATCATATCTTAACCGTTGATTTTCGTCAATCAATAGTTATCATTTATTGCGAATTAATAATTAATTAATTAATTTAATTTGCAAAAAAATATAGTCTTATATTGAAGAAGATTATCCTCACAACCTATTTTCGTTCATAATCTCTTACAATCATATCTTAACCGTCGTTGATTTTCGTCAATCAATAGTTATCATTTATTGCGAATTAATAATTAATTAATTTAATTTGCAAAAATAATAACTATTGATTGGTGAAAATCAACGGTTAAGATATGGTTGTAAGAGGTTGTAAAACGAAAATAGGTTGTAAATATAACCTTCCTTCTTATATTTATGCAATTTTAATTATAATTGTATATGTATCATCAGTAGTATATTTAGATTAATTTCTTTTGCACAATAAAAAAAATTTCGATCAAATATTTCTTAAGTGTATTTTAATTTTAAACTTTTCTTTAGAGTTTGCACGTGTTATTTATTTGATAGAATATTACCTCAAAATTGCACTCATTCAAAGAAAAATGTTAATATTAACTTCATATAAATGTAAGATTGTTAAATAATTAAAAAGGACTATTTAAATTAAAGGGTATAAAATAAGATGAACACTACTTCCGATTAATGAAATCCAAATTTAGCTAAACAACTCTAATAAGGATTCCTTCAATGAATTAGCTTTCAATTTTGCTTTGAATGAGTGCAAGACATTTTCCCCTGCAAAGAACGAAAATCTGTATCATTAAAAGTGAATATGATGTCATGTATTCTAGCCACTATGTCATCCACAATTGTCCTTATGCATCATTTGCTTAGGCCTGTTAGTGGGTTGGTGAAGTGATCCACTAAGTTAAAAGCACTTGTAGGTGTGTCCACACTAATGTTTACTTGCTTTTTCAATTAGAAAACTACAAAAGAATGTTACAAATTAGAAGCAGATTGTTAAGGTCGGTTGTTTGTCCCAATCCCAATCATAGCAGCAATACTTTCTTGAATCCAAGTTTTCTCATGAGTGTGCTCTAGCACCAATTATTAGTCTTATAAATTAAACAGAAAACTAGATAATTTTATATATATAAAAAAAAGTCATTCTTCACCAACATCCT
Source organism: Gastrolobium bilobum (assembly GCF_033153095.1). Taxonomy (NCBI): domain Eukaryota; kingdom Viridiplantae; phylum Streptophyta; class Magnoliopsida; order Fabales; family Fabaceae; genus Gastrolobium; species Gastrolobium bilobum. The sequence goes on along the minus strand of NW_026895113.1, from coordinate 83,566 downwards.
ACCTCTATCAATATTTAAGTACTCCCAATCTCACATTTACTTCAATCACTTCCAATATCTCTCCCCATTTTTTCAAAACCACAAAAAGATGTTTTATCACAACACAAAAGCACTGGCACACTTGTTGTTGCTAGCATCAATGATAGTTGGCAGTGTATTGGGAGATTCATCCAAGGACAAAGAGGAATGCACAGAGCAATTGGCAGGGCTAGCAACATGTCTTCCATATGTTGGGGGTGAAGCAAAAGCTCCAACACCAGATTGTTGTAGTGGTCTCAAGCAAGTGCTCAAGAGCAACAAAAAGTGTTTGTGTGTTATTATCAAAGATCGTAATGATCCAGACCTTGGTGGTTTACAAATTAATGTGACTTTAGCTTTGAGCCTCCCAACAGTTTGCAATGCCCCTGCCAATATCTCCAAATGCCCCGGTACGTTTATCCATAGCTAAACATTTTTTTTTTCCAACTTATTCATAAAAAATCCAACTAGTCCAATTCGAGTACCCTGTCAAGCATAATTCACTATAATAAGTTGCTTCGACACCACATCCTAATCCATGTTAAGTTTATGGGTCTTTTCGCTTATATATTTCGTGTTCAGCGAAATTTTATCACTTATAGTTGAATTTCTAACATTATGTTGGTTTCGTAGTCCTGGATTTATATGTAACTTCACAATTTTTAATTTCAGATATTATGCTAGTTTCACACTTTCTAGCAATTTGTAACTGATTTTGGGCCATGATATATAAAATAAGAATTTTGTTGTCAATTTTCAATGGAAGCAGAGCTGTTGCACATGGATCCCAAATCACCAGAGGCTCAAGTTTTCTATCAATTGGAGAAAGGTTCAAGCAAAAGTGGCACAAGTCCTTCACCAAGTCCTGCTGGTAAGAAGCTTTGTTTTTTATTAATTTATGATTTGTCAATAAGAAAGCATATATACAAGTGTTGTTCATGTATGTATTATGCGGCTGCAGTTGGAGCAAGTCCTAGCCACGCAATCACTACCACACAGAAGAATGATGCATTCTGCAAAGACAAGAGAATGTTAAAGATAGATGTTCTGGCTGCAGGGCTTCTAGTTTGGTTTTTATTTGACTCTGCTGCTAGAAACTTTTTCATTTAGACACTGATGTGAATATGGATGGCCTCTTCCAATCCCCTCCCTCTTTTCTTGGTACATCACTATTCTGTGTCATTGACTTGACATTATCACTTACTGTCTGTTAAAGTGTCTGTATGGTGTAAATTTTTCATTTTCCAAATAAACCCTCGTTAAAATACAAGTTATATCTGTTTGGTACTCTTAACAATACTCCTGGAACTTTAGGCTTATCTTAAGAGACGAATCCAGCAAAATAATCAAACAAGTAATCCAAGCTAAGTGTCCTATCACTAAGCATCTTATAGGAAGATAAGAAAAAAAAAATTCTGGCAAACAAATGAGCATGGTGTCTCTTGCTAAATCTAATTACCACTAGTGTAGTAGAATGTATTAATAGGGTCATCAACATATTAGCAATAAATCCAACAATGAAAAAATTGAATAGAGCGTATTTAAGCCTATCTCATATTAACTATACGGAAAAAGGAGTTCAAAATAGAGTCAGCATTAAAATAACTAATATTGCAAAACACTTCCAAAATCACATTCCTCTTTTTAATCCATGTATGATTCACTTACTTTGCCACTCCCAAAAGATATAACATTACAATGCTCTTTGGGATTCACCAATGTAACTTGGAAATGTGCCTTTGGCTCTTTCGTTTACTTGCTTTGCAAGGTAGAAACCACCAATTTTTTAGACAAGCTCTAGTCGCCTGCATAAATGATGTTGTCTTAAATGTGTCTAAGTTGCAAAAGACCAGTCTCTAATGACAGAGTGCTGCTATGTGGTTGTAACCCTTGTTATGGATACCTATATATATATGTGGATTAAGATGATTTTACTGTTTTCAAGAAAAATTAGGATAATCCCTCCAAAGGTGTTGCAGTAAGGATTATTCTGATATCTTGATACATATCACTTACCTGGAAATACTCTTGTTCTGGGCTAACAAAGCATTATATGTATCAAGCTCCAAAACTTTTCCGCAGGAATATGATGTTCATTGGAAGCCATGGTTTCTATCAACTCTAAGCCCTCTTCTAAAGTCTTGGTGGCAAAAGAACCTCCAGTTGAAGTATCAATCATCATTCTTGATGAAAGGGTTGTATCATTGTACAAGATTTTCAATTTTGATGCCAATTTTCAAAGTAGTGTTGTAAACACTTTTTGTGTGGTTCTTTATATCTATCATGCTTCATGTATAGACTCTCCTTCCTTCTGATTAAAGATGTTCACACTTCTAATATTTATGCATTTGGATATGGGAAATATAGCTGAAGAATTTGGAGACTTAGTCCTCACGAGTGTTGATACTTCTTTGAGGCTGAATCTACAACCATCAATTGACTTTTATCTTTCAAAGAGAATAAGAACGATATGAGTATATATGATACAATCGTCAATGACACCATTCATCTTGATATATAATGTCACAAAGCTGTAAGAAATTAATATAGAGGTTAGGATCCTCTGAATCTTCTCTTCTAAACTGTTCTTGTTGTAGTAGATGTAATAAATTGTGGTTAATCTCAAAGTTGTTAGCTGCAACATCTGAGGCAATGTTATAAAACCCGCTCTCGTTATTGACTCGATCGGGGTACCAGGTCAATAGATTATTGATTCAACTACATGAACTGAATTAATGTGTACATATATATCTATAATTTATGGGAAAAATATTTATCCTTTTAAAGGATATAACATTGTTTCATTTTAGATTCTAACTGTTGATTTCTGTCAATCAACGGTAATAATTTATTGGGTCAAAATTATTAATTAATTAATAATAAGTTTGACCCAATAAATTATAACTGTTGATTGACGGAAATTAACGGGTAGGATCTAAAATGACATAAGGTTTATATCCTTTAAAAGGACAAACATTTTTTCCATTATTTATACAGTGTTCTAAAAAAATTGACTTAATATAATTTAATAATTAATATTATATTCATTAATTATGTTTTATTAAAAAAAATTAAATAAATAATAAATTATTAATGATATATATAAATGTGGGCAATTCAAATGTTAGACAAGAGCTCAATCCAAATTATCCATGCTACCAATATAAGCCCACCTAGAAAGTATAAAATAAAATAAAATGATTTTTAAAATTCAAAACTAAAAAAAAAATATTAGTAAAATTATAAACCTTTCAAGTTTCAACTCCTCACCTCCTAAAAGAAATCATTATCATTGATGAGTATGTAAAAGATTGAAGTCATTGAATTTGAGTTTAATTTAAAGAAAAACTACAAACGCCTAAGAAATTAGGGTTTCAGCCATGCCATGTAAATTGGTATGGAAATTGAATGTGAGGATGTTAAAGTGTTCAATGATATTCCTAATATGTGAATAGGTGAATGGAATATCCATTAGTCATGGAAAAAGTATGAAAACCTAGGCAATGTTAATGTGAACAATTCGACCATATGGATTTAAATTGGGTGAAAGCTTGGTTAATCATGGTTTATTTGATAATGATGAACTCTAAGGTGAATTGGAGTGAGTAGAATGATAATTGGTCATTTGAAAGCATTAAAAAGTAATACAAACCTAATTAGGGTTAATTAGGTTAAATGAACAAACTATGTAAATGATTATGTTTTGGCATAGGTTCTAATATTGATAAATAAGTAATTAAGGTTTACGTGCCAAAGGAACTGTGTTAGGATGATTAAAAGTTTGGTAAATGCATGATCAAGTCATGTTACCATTCGGTCATTTAGTGGTTTAATCAAATTGGAAGTTGTCTAATTGATAACAACTTGATTTAGGATAAATAATGGTGTATGAATTGGTTAGTGGAAATCATGTGAGGATGATGAATTAACTAAGCCATCGTTCGGCCATCACAAAATAAATAGCTTGGGAAGTTATTTAAATTAAAGTAAGGTGATCAAATGAATTAAGTAAGTCACCTAAGTTAATTGGTGAACTAACAAGTAATTGTAAATTACTTGAATGGCAAGTGACACTCATTTAGAAATTGATAGTGTTTTATTTGTGGTACTAGAGTGTTCCTAGGAGAAGTGATTTGAAGATCACACTGCTTGTCTCCATTTAAGGAGTTTTCTTCCGGCTTATTGTTCTACCAGAATCCGATGGGATAATGGTTATTGTTTGTATTAATAATGTGGTTGGACATTGAAATCTTAGTATGCATATGGTAAATAAAAATGTGGTGCGTGAGGTATGCTGATATATAATTTAAATAATGAGTTTAATATTGATGTATATGATAATATGTGAAATGATTGACATATCTTATAATATGTGAAATGATTGACGTATCTGATAATATATGAAATGATTGACGTATCTGTTAATATGTGAAATGATTGATGTATATGATAATATGTGAAATGATTGACGTATATGATAATATGTGAAACGATTGACGTGTCTAATAATATGTGAAATGACTGGTATGTCTGATAATTCTAAGGTGTACTGTTAAGACTGAAGTTTTGATGAGTTTATAAATCTGGTAAAGTTAATGTGTGATGTTCAGATACTTTGATGTTTTGGTAAATTTGATGGTGAATCGGTTATATCTTGTAAAGAGAAAAGTAATGAATACTAAATATCTGTGATAGTTTGTACATGTAATCCTTAGAAAGAAGGATGCTTTGTAAGTGTGTTAAATTGAAAGTACATAATTCAATAAGGATATATATATATATATATATATATATATATATATATATATATATATATATATATATATAATATGAGTGAATTCCAGTACGAGGCCAATGAATAAATTGGTCATACAAGTTGACTGCATTCGATTACTGGATGACTCTGGTGGAATGTGATTAGTTATTACCGTAAGCGCATCCGGTCATCAGGTGGTTCTTGTTATTTATGATGAAAAGATAAGTATATATGTGAGTGTAGTTGTAGGTTTATCTTGTACTTCTGTGATGCATGGTAATGTATAGATTGAATGTGAGTGTTTTGTAATGTTTAATGTGTTTGTTTAATTGATGAATAGTTTTGTGTGATGGTGTGTTTTATCTGTTAATTTTTGTTATCTATTATTTTTATTGTGTTTGTAAGTTTTATTGATATTCTAAAAATTAATGAATTTGTCAGTATTGGTTTTTGAAAGAATAATATGATAAAGTAATATGAGTATGTATGAGAATGCTATGATACTTGGAGATATTACTTCGGGAGTATCAGGTTAACAGGAAAAAGGTGAAAACTTTCGTAAGAACTGTAGCATTGGATTATCTAGTAAATTCTGTAAGGTTATTTGTGAACTGTGAATGATTTACTATGTTAAATAAAATTGTTTCAAAGTGGTTGTGTGTTTATATGTTTATTATTTACCGTTGTGTTGAGTAATTTAAATAAGTTAAGTTGTTTGAAAAATTGTAATGATTACATGTAATTAACCTTAGGATGTAATTAAACTAGATTTAGCGATAAGGAATTTTCTATATTATGTGCTGTATGTTTCTTCTATTCTGCATGTGCTGACCAATTATGTATGAAGTGAGCTTAAGAATGGGAGAATATTCTATAAACTTAGAGTTTACTAGGATTTAAATCTCACCCCATGTTATGGGGAAACATTTCAGGTGCTTTCTCGGATGATGAGTTTTTGAAGAACTAGTGACGCGAAAAGAATGATTAGCAGACACATAAGGAACAACGCGATTGACTAACGTTTGGGATTATGCGTGTATGTCTATGTTTCAGATAAATTATGTATTTGAGATGAAGATATTATTAGTACAATTGTATATAATTGATATGAGATTATGTAATTAAAGGTTTGGATATGTTACATAAAACAAAGTATGTTTGTATGTTTCAATTTTGCTGAGAGTGATTAGGAATCTATGGATAGATTCTAAAGATGTTAATATGAATATGTTATGTATTGTTTATGTATGGATATTAGGTTTAAGAATTTGGATAGTCCGATAAATAGAGGTCATGCTGTCCGTTTTTGTAGAATTGATTGCTATTACAATTTAGTGTTAAGTTTTAATTTTATGCAATTATGCGGTTGTATAGTTTATTATAATATTGTGAACATAAAGGATACAAAGGAAAAGTTTTAAATTAGTCACGTAGTTTCAAGAGAACTATTGTGATACCTATAGGAAATCTTGTGCTATTCTTATTAAGTGCGTATCTGTGCCATATATGTGTAGCATTCTTGTTGGTAAACCAGAGTGTTACATGAAGCTTGATCAATAATGGAAAACGATGTTGTGGTTACAATCAGGATGTAAGTCTTGACGCAATAAACTAGGATAAATTGAGTTTGCATTGTCTCTCTCATTTATCTCTTTTACATAAGCATTCATGGCATTCTTAGCATATTCCACTTCTAATTTGTTGATTAGTTTTTGCTTGATTTAGTTGTTAACTATTATATTTTGTTTATCTTAAATCACAGTCGAAGAAAACGTTTTAACAAAGAAAATGAGGCTTTTTGTGAAAAAAAATTTAGAAACTCAATTAACACATTCTTGAGCATTGAGCCCACTAATTAACCAAACAATTTTTTTAAACAAGACCATATATTTAAGAAATATTGTTCAATTTTTTTTATAAACAAATTATATCTTTAAAATCAAAACAATCAACTTACAATTTTTAAGAACGACATATGTGTTGTTTGAATTCTATTTCCAAAAATAATTTTTTATTTTATTTTATTTTAAGAATCAAAAATTAAAAAATCGGTTTGAAAATGTCTATTTTGTAAAATGATAAGAATAAGGAGACAACACCTAGTGATCCATTGCAATTGCCAAATAGGCCAATCAAAAGATCAAGGGCCAAGAAGTTTAAAGAAGCTCTTAGTGGGTTGATCCAGCAAATGTGGGCTAACCATGAAGACATCAAGCCCAAATTTATTCATAATCAGAATTTAGTTAATGTCATCAATGCAAGGGAGGTTAAGTGGAATGAGTAGCAATTTCTAATGTCAATTAATGCTTAGTGGGGCTGAAAGCATTTTCAATGTTATTAATGACTTAGTGGGGTTGATTCACATTTCCAACGTCATTAATGTTTAGTGGGCTGATTAGAGTCTTTTCCTTTTCCAAGTTGTCAACTTTAAATTAGTGTCTTTTCATTTGCTAAGTCTTTTCCTATTCTTGGAGGGATGTTCCAAGTATAAATAAGGGAGGACATAACTCTTGTAAAGATATTTTGAAGTTATAATATAATAGAGAGGTTTCTTCTCTTTGGTTATTATCTAGATCTCTGAACTTATCAAGAAGTTTATTCTTGTGGCGTTCAAACCAGACTTATCACTCACCTTCTTCTTTCTTGAGTGTGGCGTCTTTATCCTTCTTGTACCTTTGGTTCTTATCTTTTATAGATAACGGGTCAAGGTTCTTTATTTCTTATTTTAAATTCTTGATTCTAGAAACAATCCTAACTAAATTGGTCTTGGGTCTCACTATTCTTGGTGAGGTTCATATCATTTGGTACCAAAGCTAGTCTTCTAAATCAGGTTTGATCTATCCTTTTATTTTATTGTTAATTTTTTTTTATTTCTATTTCATTCTCCTTCTTGTGTCAACTATTCCCATTGGTTCTTAAACAAAAAAAAATTCTTAATATCTTCGGAAGCCAAAAAAAAAAAATCTTAGTATCTACAGTAGCAAAAGAAAAAAAAAATCTAGTATCTTCAAAAGCAAAAAAAAAAAGAAGGAAAAAAAAATCTGATCCAAATTCCTTAAAGTAAAACTTGTCTCTTTGAATTCTTTTCAGTTTTGTTCTTTTCTATTCCAGTGTGTACTTCCCTTCTTAATTAAATTCAGTTCTTGCTTAAAATTTATTGTCATTCCAACATTTCTTTACCCCTAATTCTTGACATCAAAAAAATATTCTCTTGTTCTTCTTGTCTCTTTGTATTACATCTTGTGATCTGTTTGAATTTCTTCAAGGAAACTTCAATTGAGTTCAGCTAAGAACTAAAAGAGGGAATTCAAAAGAGGGGAAAAAGGCAAGGAGTGTGTGAGCTTATAAGAGGGTAAAAGCCTAATTTTGAAACACGAGTGTGAGAGCTGTTAATTGAGAGAGAAACACGTGAGGGTGTGTGTTTGTGAGGATATTTTAACTTTTTTTTTTTTTTTTGCAGATTAAAAAAAATGTCTCAAGAGGGTGGTGCTCAAATTCCTAAAGATTTCAAATTCTACTTTGAAGCCATGACACAGAGATTTGAAAGATTGAACTTCAGGTTTGATGAGATGCAAGATAGAATAGAAAGAGTTGAACAAAGGGATCCACAACCGAGAACTTCAAAATATCAAAATGAAGATGACACCAATTCTACAGTTGATATGAGGCAGAATGAACGTCGAAATGAAGGAAGAAGAGTGCGTAATGAAGAAAGGGTTGATAATAACCTAGGAAGTATCAAGATGAAGATTCCATCTTTCCAAGGCAGAAATGATCCAGAAGCTTACATGGAGTGGGAAAGAAAGATGGAGTTGGTGTTTGATTGTCATAACTACTCTGAGTTGAAAAAGGTAAAATTGGATGCCATAGAATTTTCTGATTATGCTATTGTTTGGTGGGATCAATTTGTGTCAAACAGGAGGAGACATGGTGAAAGACCTATTGAAACATGGGAGGAAATGAAAGCTGTCATGAGAAGGCAATTTATTCCAAGTCACTACCATCGGGACTTGTTCCAGAAATTACAAAGTCTCACACAAGGTTCTAAAAGTGTTGAAGACTATTTCAAGGAGATGGAGACAGCCATGATTCGAGCCAATGTTGATGAAGATCGTGAAGCTACTATGGCCAGATTTTTGCTTGGCTTAAATCGGCACATTGCAAATGTGGTAGAATTACAACATTATGTGGAGTTAGATGACATGGTGCATATGGCCATAAAGGTGGAGAGGCAACTCAAAAGGAAGGGTACTATGCGTATGCGGCAGAATTCCACTTCTCATTCAAGACCAACATGGAATAAAAATAAAGAAAAGCCTCATTTTAAATCTTCAGTTGGTTCCTCTAAAACCAACCAAGTTGTAAACACTTCCAGCCAAGGTAAAACTGAATCTCAATTCTCTAGAAATAGAGACATAAAATGTTTTAAGTGTTTGGGAAGGGGCCATATTGCTTCTCAATGTCCAAATAACAAAGTCATGATTTTGAAAGATAATGGTGATGTTGAAAGTGAAGGTGAATCTGATAATGAATCCATGCCTTCTTTAGAAGATGCAACTGATATAGAATTACCAGTTGAAGGAGAGCTTTTAGTGGCTAGAAGAGCTCTTAATGTGCAAGTTAAAGAAGATAAGGAGTTGCAGCGAGAAAATATTTTTCATACTAGATGCAATGTAAAGGACAAGGTTTGTTCCATGATTATTGATGGAGGAAGTTGTACAAATGTTGCTAGTACTAGTTTGGTGGAGAAGTTAAATTTAGCAACTCTGAAGCATTCTAGACCATATAAACTGCAATGGTTGAATGATTGTGGAGAAATCAAGGTGAACAAGCAAGTGGTAGTTCCATTTTCAATTGGAAAGTATAAGGATGAGGTGCTATGTGATGTTGTGCCAATGCAAGCTGGGCATATTCTCTTAGGGCGTCCATGGCAATTTGATCGACGTGTGATGCACGATGGGTACACTAATAGATACTCATCGGTTATGAATAACAAAACCATTACTCTTGCTCCTTTAAGTCCAATGCAAGTGTATGAGGATCAAGTAAGGTTGAAAAAAGAGAGTGACCAGAAAAAAGAAAGAGAAAATCAGAGAGAAAAAGAGAGTGAAAAACAAGTTTCAGGTAGTGAGAAAAGAAAAGAGAGAAAAAAAGAGAACTTCTTTGTGAAAGTTGGTGAGATTAACAAAGCATTGGTCCTAAAACAGCCTATGATTGTACTCTTGTATAAGGAGGCTTGCTTTAACACCAATGAAGTTGATTCTTCTTTGCCTGGTGCAATTGTTTCTGTTTTACAGGATTTTGATGATGTGTTCCCTGAAGAAATACCTGATGGTTTACCACCAATAATGGGTATAGAGCACCAAATTGATTTCATACTAGGGGCAACAATTCCAAATAGGCCAGCATATAGAACCAACCTTGAAGAAACAAAGGAACTCCAAAGGCAAGTTAATGAGCTTATGCAAAAGGGACATGTGCGTGAGAGCATGAGTCCATGTGCTGTTCCAGTATTTCTTGTGCCTAAGAAAGATGGTTCTTGGAGGATGTGCGTCGACTGTCGCGCCATCAACAATATCATTGTAAAGTATAGACATCCCATTCCTAGAATTGATGATATGCTAGATGAGTTGCATAGTGCATGTGTTTTTACAAAAATTGATCTTAGGAGTGGATATCATCAAATCAGAATGAAAGAAGGTGATAAGTGGAAAACAACATTCAAAACAAAATATGGGTTGTATGAATGGTTGGTTATGCCATTTGGTTTAACTAATGCACCCAGCACCTTTATGAGATTGATGAATCATGTTTTGCGTGCATTCCTTGGAAAATTTGTGGTTGTATATTTTGATGACATTCTGATTTATAGCAAAAACTTGAATGATCATGTTGAGCATTTAAAACTTGTTTTGAATGTTTTGAGGAAAGAGAAGTTGTTTGCTAATCTAAAAAAATGTTCTTTTTGTACTAACAAGCTTGTGTTCCTTGGTTTTGCTGTTAGTTCTAAAGGGATAGAGGTGGATGAAGAAAAGGTAAAGGCAATTCAAGATTGGCCTAGTCCTACTTGTGTGAGTGAAGTTCGAAGTTTTCATGGGCTGGCTAGTTTTTATAGACGGTTTGTGAAGAACTTCAGTAGCCTAGCAGCACCATTGACTGAGGTTATTAAGAAAAATGTGGGTTTTAAGTGGGGTGATGAACAAGAAAAGGCATTTAATTTGATTAAGGAGAAATTAACTAATGCTCTTTTGCTTGCTTTGCCTAACTTTACTAATACTTTTGAAATTGAGTGTGATGCCTCAGGAATAGGTATTGGAGCTGTTCTAATGCAAGAAGGACGTCCTATTGCCTTCTTTAGCGAAAAGATAAATGGGGCTGCTTTACATTACCCTACATATGACAAGGAGTTGTATGCACTGGTCAGGGCTTTGGAAACATGGCAACATTATCTTTGGCCAAAGGAGTTTGTGATTCACACAGATCATGAATCCTTAAAACATCTGAGGGGCCAACACAAGCTGAACAAGAGACATGCCAAATGGATGGAATTCATTGAAACATTTCCTTACGTGATTAAGTACAAGAAGGGTAAGGAAAATGTTGTGGCTGATGCATTATCCCGAAGGTATGCTCTACTTTCCACTTTAACTGCAAAATTGCTTGGATTTGAGTACATTAAGGACTTGTATGCTGATGTTCTTGACTTTGGTAATGCATTTAAAGCATGTGAGAAAACTGCATTTGGAAAGTTCTTTAGACATGAGGGATATTTGTTTAGGGAGAAACAATTGTGTGTGCCTAAAAGTTCATTGCGTGAGTTGCTTGTTAAAGAAGCTCATGAGGGAGGTTTGATGGGGCATTTTGGAGTGTCTAAAACCTTAGATGTTCTGCATGAACATTTCTTTTGGCCTCATATGAAACGTGATTTGGAGAGAGTCTGTGAAGGATGCATTACTTGTAAACAAGCAAAATCTAAAGTTAAGCCTCATAGGTTGTATACTCCTTTTCCTATACCTAACGAACCTTGGGTAGATATATCCATGGATTTTGTTTTAGGATTGCCTAGGTCAAAAGGGGGTAAGGATTCAGTGTTTGTGGTTGTTGATAGATTTTCAAAAATGGCATATTTCATTCCATGTCATAAATCCAATGATGCATCACATATCTCTAACTTGTTTTTCAAAGAAATTGTAAGATTGCATGGTATTCCCAAAAGTATTGTTTCTGATCGAGATTCAAAGTTCTTAAAATTTTTTTGGAAAACTTTGTGGGGGTAAACTAGGAACAAAACTTTTGTTTTCTACTACTTGTCACCCACAAGCAGATGGGCAAACAGAGGTGGTTAATAGGACTTTATCTGCATTGTTGCGTTCTTTGATTCAAAAGAATTTGAAATCATGGGAATAATGTTTGCCACATGCTGAATTTGCATATAATAGGACAGTCCATTCAGCATCTAAGTTTTCACCATTTGAAATTGTGTATGGGTTTAATCCATTATCTCCTTTGGATTTAACTCCTTTACCAGTAAGTGAACATGTTAACTTAGATGGAAAGAAGAAGGCTGAACTTGTTAAGCAGATTCATGAGAAAGCTCGGCAACACATCGAGAGGAAAACTGAACAATATGCCAACCAAGCCAATAAAGAGCGCAAGAAAGTAGTTTTTGAACCCGGAGATTGGGTTTGGCTACATATGAGAAAGGAAAGGTTTCAAGCCCAAATACGTTCCAAACTACTTCTAAGGGGTGATGGACCATTTCAAGTGATTGAGAGGATAAATGATAATGCCTACAAGCTTGACCTTTCAGGTGAGTACAATGTTAGTGCAACATTTAATGTTTCTGATTTATCTCCTTTTGAAGTAGGTGCAGATTTGAGGACAAATCCTTTTGAAGAGGGAGGGAATGATAAGAATAAGGAGACAAGACCTAGTGATCCATTGCAATTGCCAAATAGGTCAATCAAAAGATCAAGGGCCAAGAAGTTTAAAGAAGCTCTTAGTGGGTTGACCCAGCAAATGTGGGCTAACCATGAAGACATTAAGCCCAAATTTATTCATAATCAGAATTTAGTTAATGTCATCAATGCAAGGGAGGTTAAGTGGAATGAGTAGCAATTTCTAATGTCAATTAATGCTTAGTAAGGCTAAAAGCATTTTCAATGTTATTAATGACTTAGTGGGGTTGATTCACATTTCCAACGTCATTAATGTTTAGTGGGCTGATTAGAATCTTTTCCTTTTCCAAGTTGTCAACTTTAAATTAGTGTCTTTTCATTTGCTAAGTCTTTTCCTATTCTTGGAGGGATGTTCCAAGTATAAATAAGGGAGGACATAACTCTTGTAAAGAGATTTTGAAGTTATAATATAATAGAGAGGTTTCTTCTCTTTGGTTCTTATCTAGAACTCTGAACTTATCAAGAAGTTTATTCTTGTGGCGTTCAAACCAGACTTATCACTCACCTTCTTCTTTCTTGAATGTGGCGTCTTTATCCTTCTTGTACCTTTGATTCTTATCTTCCATAGATAACGAGTCAAGTTTCTTTATTTCTTATTTTAAATTCCTGATTCTAGAAACAATCCTAACTAAATTGGTCTTGGGTCTCACTATTCTTGGTGAGGTTCATATCATAAAGTAGTTCAAAAAATTGTAATTATTTTTTAATATTTAGAATCAAATTTAGAGAGCATATCTGAGTTGATTTAGTTTTGTGTTTTAACTTTTAAGTTTTGAAAAAAAGAAAAGAAATAGGAAATAACTATTTCATTAACTATTGTACAAAACTATTTTAAAAACAAAAGAAACAAAACACAATCAAACGGACCATGGTTTTGAGATTCCTATTGCACTAGGAGAGAGATTCCCAATTTCCCATTGCACTAGGAGACATGTTGGAATGAGAATTCTTCCATCAAGCTAAATTAAAATTATAAGAGTTTAATTTTTCTTTATGAATAATCATCACATCTTATATTTTGGGTAAACAATTTTTTCAAACTTTATTATTAATTTATAGAATTTATTTGGGGTAATCTTATTTACATAAATGTACTAGAGGTGTACGTAGTGAAATTAAGTTTTATGTATAATTAGACTTAAGGAATTTCCCCCCCTAATTGATATCCATAATTAAGGGGTGTAATAATTCCTAAAATTAAAAAATATTTACAAGTATTTTACAAATATTTTCTACACATTATACTCCATTTTAAGTTAAAATGATCTAGAAAGCATTTAATATTAAATTTAAACTTAAAACAAATATAGAAGATATTGATTTAGTTAAATTTTAAATAAAAAAATTAAAACAATAAAATTAAATAAGTTTAGGTAAAATATTCAATAAATAAACTCTAAAAATATGTGTAAAATGTAACGTATCAAGAGAATGTTGATACATCAATTGATAAATAAATGTAACTCTAAGGTGTTGTTTGGTTGAGGAGATCTTGAAAGATCCCTAGGCAAATCAACGTGGGAAAACACAAAGTCTTTGTTTGGTACACAGATTCATAAACGTTGCCCATCTATGCCATTTGCATAGCAATTCCTCATTTGGTCGATGAAAGCTAGGCATTGTCACTCTTTAGAAATAGATGTTGGACATGGGTTTTTGTGGATAGCCGGCGAAATTGCAAAATGCAAAAATAAAGCAACCGAAAATACCCTCCTGATATTATCTTCGTTGTGTGGTCAGCAGCGCCCGAGACTGGAGATTTGAAGAAAGAAGCTTATCTTCGTTGTGTGGAGATTGGGTAAGTCAGATCAGAACCATCACTCATCGTATCAGGAGGCTGTCCAGCGTTATTTGTGAAGTCCGATTGGGTAAGTCTTCCTTGGATCCATTGTGTATGAGTTGTATTTTTAGTTCCTGAAATGGATGAGTCTTGAGTAAACAAGGAAACTCAATATTTGTCTCTCTCTCTCTCTTTCTCTATATCTCTCTGTCTCTGCGAATCTGAGCACCGATCTGTGCCATTCTTGTTCAGTAGGATCACTGGAAAGGTCTTCTACTTCTTTGAGCCGAGTATGTCATCCTTTTTTTTATTAAATATTTTTTTTTGCTTGGGTTACTCTTTGCATTCTGCCACTGAAACATGCATTATGAAATTGTGAACCACACGATGCCCTTAATAATAAGTATAAATAATTGAAAACATTAACCACACTAAATCCAAAACTCTAAATAATTGAAAACTGAAACCCATTGTCGAGAAACACTAACCACACCAAATCCAAAAGTCTAATAAAGAGAAAAGTGGAACCCATTGTCGGGGTACAGATATATTAGGGAACCTGTTTGATTCCCAAATATAACCATTGGATCCTATCGAGCAACCATAGTATGCTTACCCAAATAAAAAAAACAGAACTTAAACTTGTTGTTCCTACTTATGCATAAGTACCATAACAGTACCTGTTTGCACTCTTGCCGACATTAGACATATCTACCAATTGTATTACAACAAATAGAATCAAATAATAAGAATTAAAAATTGTGGAATACCCTCTGTCAATTTTTATTCATCAAAAGTGGAAAACAAGGGTCACCTTCATCAGTACAAACAAGTAACAACAGACTCCAACCTTGATCAAAACGAGAAACAGTAAATTGGAAGGGAAAAACCTACCCCAAGACTCATGATTCTGTTGTAACTACAGACTCCAGCAAAAGAAAAAGAATGCAATAACAAAGGTGGATGTTACCCTAAACCTGGGCAACTTCCATAATAGCTATGACATCAAATTTCTTCTAAAATCTCTATACAAAATGGCCCAAGTTACAAAGAAACCCATACCCTCTGCACTGGATGTGGCAATTAGAGATGGCCTAGACATTCTATAATTGTTTGTAGGTGGTTACCCAGTGCCTCTTTATGATGATAGCAATAAGCCATTGGTAGCTTAGAGCAAAAGATGACATGGGACTTAAGTCATATGTGCTGCTGGAAACAATAGATGAAAATAATTCGATAAGGACTTTGATGCTGGCTGCTGATAAGGATTGCTGGTGCGTTCTGTAAAGATCAGCCGCAACCTGTAGACAGAACACGAAAATATATCATCAAGATGAACTCATTCAGAGGTGAAACCTAGAGCAATTGAATATTTTACAAGAAGAACATCAGGTATGAGAATTATATGTGGACATGAAATTCTAGACCTAAACCATAATTGGTAAGGAACTGACAGAAAGACCTGCACAGCGAACACTAGAAGAATCAATTGTCCAAATTCTTCCATCTAAGTAGAGAGACTCAGTTAAAGATTTTTTTTATTAAAAGAAGGAATTCAATAAGACAAAGAAAACACAAACAACAAAGAACAATGAAAAAAATAAACGAAGCAAGGTACCTAACTCTAAGGGAACTTCCTTTAAAAAGACCATTTGCTTAACCAAATAGAAGCCAATAGCCTAATCCTATCCCAAATCCGCTACTGATCCAAAGAAATCTACTTAAGTATGCAATAGTTACACTCCAATCATATGCAACTAAGTATAGCATAGACATTATCACAAAAATTAAAAGCTAATCATGAAAAATTGGTCCAAGGATCTAGGGCGCACCCAACATTCTCCCAAAATGCCAAACAAAATTCCAAAAAGAAACAACAGAACAATGTAAGAACAGACGAGGGACAGATTCCGAACTTGCACCACATAAAAATAACACACATAGCAGGGGAAATAGCTACAAACTTGCAACATGTCATTGGTATTAATTCTATTAAGCATTGAAGTCCAAATAAAAGACCTGGACTTGGAGGGAGTTTTAGACATTCAAAGAGGTTTGTCAAGATGGAACATAGCTCCATGCAATGAATGAGTAAGGAATTGCAGACAAAAAAGATTTGCACCAAAAAGGATCAAGAAATCAAATCCTTCTATCTTGACTTAGGGCAAAAAACCATAGTCATGAAGACCCAAAAGAGACTCTGAATCACTGAATTCCCTATCATTTCAGCGGGGGGAGTGGAAACACATGACAAAAGTGGCTTGAACACTGAAAAATATGCTAGGAAAAATGGGTAAGGAAGAAAAGCAGGATTAAAATAATTAACCACCTGTATAATTCACGATGGGAAAGGAATTTACCAATTGCCATAGTTCATAGCGGGTAGGGAAACATCACTGCTGTGATCATCAGAGGGTAAAGACACCATGGGAATGATCCTCAGGCTTAGTATGACAAAACAATATAAACACCAGTATTGATTAACTTCATTTACCAACAAAAATGGTGCCAAGAAGCAACTCGAACCCTAACTTCCACAGCACCGTTCAACTCCACAACACAGCCGTGATGTCCAACCTCGGTTGTGGGTTTACGACACAGTTAAAAACCTCATGCAGACGAAGAACATAGTCCACTGGTCGCTGAGTTTAAAGCTCGTGTGGATAAAATGGTGACCAAGGAAACCACGCTGTGGATGAGGGAAATCTTCTTTGGAGGACAAATGGCACGCTCTGGCCACTTGTATGTTTAATACGCTGTGTATTGGGGTTAAATTTGTAATTTTATATCATTTACCCATCAATATTTTTTCTTAAACCAAACATAGGTTTCCAAAATTTTCATACATTTTCCTGGTAAAATTTTGTCCAACCAAACTACTTTTTTTAACTTCCCCATCTATTTAACTTTCTCTGTGGATCCCTAGTAATTACATTTCTCCGGTGAACTAAAATATACTCGTGAACCAAACACCACCTAAGGGGCGTTTGGTTGAGGAGAATTTTTTTGAATATTAGGAAAATGTAATTGATAGGGAAATGGTTGAAAGTGAGTTTGGTAGGAAAATATAAAAAAAGTTGTTTGGTTGAGTAAAATATTACTGGAAAAAAGTTGTAAGTTGTACTGTGCATATGTTGCTTTTTGCCATTTACCCAGCTTTCTCCCAAATACCATGTTAGAAATGGGTAAATTGAACACTGCTTTTCATCCATTTTTACACACAATTATGAAATGATGGGGAACCAAGTTAGCTAGGAAAATCTTGTAATTTTTTTTTACCAAATATGGATAACACAAAAATCCAATCTCATATGCCTAGGTATCCTCACAAAAAGCTCCAACCAAACACCACCTATGCGTTTGGTATCAGCTTTTTGCAAAAAATGTTGGGAAAGTGGGGGTGAGAAATTTTATTCCCATGTTTGTTACGAGCTTTTTTTAAAATAATCTTGGTAAAAAAATTCCCATCATTTTTTTTTGGTAAATATTTTCCCATCATTTTAATTTCTAACTACTCGTTGTTAAAAAATAAACCCATTTTCCCCATGGTTTTTATTTTTCCCCACATCTCAGATTTTTGTACAAAAATTTAGAGACCAAAATGTCCTCACATAATACATTTGCGTTTTCTACTTAACTCAATTGACGTTGTTGTTTTTGCATTATGGAACAAACATATATAATAATAATAATAATAATAATAATAATAATAAGAACAGCTTAGATAGTAGTGTCAAATTTTTTGATGTCAATTTTGTCATTTCAAAATTTAAAAATAAGGATAATTTTGTCATTTAGGTCAAGATTCTCATCAATATTTTACAAATAACCAAACATAAAATTTGTAAAATTAACTTAATATTTTTGACAAAATTTTGTTCTACCGAACATATTTTTGTAACTTACCCGACAAATTTTTTTTTCCTTTATATTTTCAGAAATCTTTTCTTCCCAATAAAAAAAAATATCTCTCGTACCAAACGCATACTCTCCAGGTTTTTTTTGAGGGAGAGTTCTATGTAAGAAGGACACGTTGAAGCTTAAGTGGCATGCCAATATCATGCCAAATCCACACTACATGCATGCATCAATAACATGTCGTGCTATTGTTGCGCCAAGTCAACACCACATGCATGGGCAAAATAATATGGTGTGCAAGTATTATCATTGGTAAGGAAAATATTTGTTATTTTTAGGACATAAAATTATGTCATTTTAACTGAGAGATAAATATAAACTAATATTTTTTATTTAAAATTTAAATTAAAAAATCACTCATATTTTCTTTCTATAATTTTCATTATTTATATTTTTCTCTCACATAAAATGATATAGTTTTATATCCTTTTAAAAAACAAACATTAAACCCTTATTGGTATTATAAATGAATTGGAATATATTCTTTGCATGATTCTGTTAATATATATGCTACAAGTTTTTCAATAACTTTGTTATTAGTTTTGCTTCTTTTTGTTAATTTTTATCGTGCTTAGTGCTTACCACCTTTAAAGAACCTTTGAAGTTTCAATTATTATTATTTTTTTTTTTGATAACAATTCAATTATTTTTTTGTTTTGCTTAAACTTGCATGTCCTTGAATCTTATCCACATTCTAATATGATAAAAATTAAAACAATAGGATACCAAAAAATAAATAAATTAAAACAATTGAATCTCTTTTATAATTGCATGGTCTCTAATCTTGGCCTTACCCTTGTGTTAATTTGAAATAAGTTAATGTAATCATATATTAAATTAATGATGTAACGTTAATGTATGAATGGAAAATTCGTTTATACTTAAATGTTTTTACAAAATAATTTTTTTAGATTTATGAAAAAAATACTAAAACATCTTTTATACATAAGGTTTTTACTTTTTTTTAAAAAGGTTTTTTAAGTAGTATAATTTTTTTAATTAAAATAATTGTTTCTTAAGAAATGCAAAACAAACCGGCATGAAACCACGCTTCAGTTTTGTTAAACCATGCGTAACTCAATTTCCTTAAAAAAAAGTAACAAAAAGAACCATGCGTAATTCGTGCTATATTACGTGGGCTAAAACGCTAGCACACGGGTAATAGCTACCTCTATTAATTGTTTATATATTTAATAATAGAATAAATATTCTTTTTAGTCCCTAACAAAAAAATACGATCTTCACCTTAGTCCCTTATAAAAATAAATTAGTCGGTTAGTCCCTAACAAATTCAAAATGGACCCATTTAGTTAAAATTGTGGTCCCTCACAAATTCAAAAAAAATCCATATTAGTTCCTCAAAAGGACTAAAATAAGTCCACCTTGAATTTGTTAGGGACTAACTAACTAATTTATTTTTTTAAGGGACTAAAGTGGGGACCGTGTTTTGTTAGGGATCAAAAAAGATATTTACTCTTAATAATATATATAGAATTGAATCAAATATTAAATATTTATTAGTATTAACTAAGATTACACGATTAATAAACTAAAATCAATAAAAGTAAATGTAATTATTAATTAATAACCTATATAAATTTTGGGTTTATAGAGTTAATTTAGATAACTTTATTTAATATTCATTAAATAAACATAAAAAAGTGTGTGGCCCTATTTTTTATTTCTTCTTCTTTTTATATGAGTTCACATGAACCTCACACTTTTGTGGGTATTTGATAACATTAAATGAAGTTATCTAAAATAATTTTAGAAACTTTAAATCCATAAATTTTATGTGATGATTTATATAAATATATAATCAGATTATAAATTATGGATCTAAAGTTTTTAAAGTTACTTTAAATAACTTTATCTAATATTTATTAAAATACAAACAAAAAAGTATGTTAAATCTATCTATGTAGACCCATGTGAAGAGGAGAAAGAGAAAAAAATACGAGCCTCTACACTTTTGTGTAAGTATTTTAATAAACATTAAATAAAATTATCTAAAATAATTTTAAAAATTTTAAACTCATAAATTATATATTCATCGATGGAGATATATATATATAAATTTATATCGATATAAATTAATTTTTGATATATATATATATAATATTTTTCTTTAAAAAAATATAATATTTATATTTGAATTGGTTAATAAAAATGGAAGTTTCGTTATCTAATTCCGGGAAAAGCTGGAGAAAAAAGAAAGAGTAAAATAAAAATAAAAATAAAAATAAATTATTTTTCCATTTCTATATTTATTTTAATTTGCGTAATATATATTGAATTTGTTTGTGGGTTTGGCTTGTTCTATAAGTTCAAAGGTGAGAAGCTAGCTTCGTTGGTCACCCGCCGCCTGAAACAACAACGTCAACCACGAGGGGTGGGAGAGAAAGAGAGACAGAGAGATTTGGGTTCACACCATCTTAAACTCATGCTCTTTTCTTACACAATACATTGCCCAATAATCCCTCTTCACACTTCCCCATTTCTTGGTTGATTGAGATTTGAGGCAATTATTTTCAAAATTGAGCCAGCGAAGTTCCTAATTTTCTCACCTTCTTGTTGTGCCCATTAACAGAAGAAGAAGCCTTTGGATATAACAGAAGCACCTTGAAAGCCCCGTCATTGTAAAGTTCCTATTTTTCTCATTATTTGATTCTCTACGCTTTTTGTTCGAATACCCATCTTTTCTTTCATTGTAAAGTTTCGTTTTTTGTTTTTCTTGTTCTGCATGTGATGTCTTTGTAATGTCACTGCCGTTTTGTCTATTTTATCCTCCTATTCCCATACCCTTTAATGTTTGTGTTGTTGTCATCATTTTCATGGTTTTGTCAGAGCACAAAGGTAATTTGATTTCAGAAATTACTGCTTGAGTGGTGATGGTGATGGCACTATGTTTCTCTGTTTGTTTAGTCTTACGTTGTTGTTGCTGCTGTTGTCATAGTAATAATCTCTGAATTTGTGTATGTTACTTAGGAAAAGCTCCAGAGGAAGAATGAAGTACGTGTTGGTAACGGGTGGTGTTGTTAGTGGACTTGGGAAAGGAGTCACCGCTAGCAGTATTGGGGTGCTCCTTAAGGCCTGTGGTTTTCGAGTTACTTCTATTAAGATTGGTATTCTTCCTTCTTTGAATTGAACTCTCACTCTTTTCTTTTTCTTTCCTTTAATGAAAAAATGGTGAATTGATGGGAAAAAGAATTACTAGGTGGGTGTTTGCGTTTTTTTGTATCTGGGTTGGTATGAATTCAGATTGAATGATAAAATCTTGGTTCAGTTGATTGGATGACCAACTTGATTATGTGATGTTTCATGTGAAAGGAACTTTTTTATTGTCTTATAAGCAAAGGACTTAGCTTGCATTCACTTTTTGAGCTTGATGAATGCAGTGAAAACTCTGGTCTTCCTTTTAGTGAAACTAGTCTTTTGGTGTTATGTAAAATATTTATGTTTTTTTTTTTATTATTCTAGTTGTGTTCAAACTTATCTATCACTTGCAGATCCCTACCTGAACACTGATGCGGGGACAATGTCTCCTTTTGAGCATGGGGAGGTGTTTGTCTTAGATGATGGCGGTGAGGTAAATAGATTAGTTAGCTGCGTGTTTTTTTTTTTTATTTGTTCATGGGAGGCAAATTGCTTGTTCCTTTCAGGGTCTAAACTTTTTGCTTGAGATTGTATTTGATTAATTTTTAGTAACTTGGCATCTGCCATTACCATGTGAATGGTTTCAGTTGTTATGTTTTATTCATGTTTTATTTTCATTGTTTTTTTCTTGGTTGAAGGTTGACCTTGATCTTGGAAACTATGAACGTTTCTTGGACATCAAATTAACTCGTGACAATAATATCACAACTGGGAAAATATATCAGGTGGAGACACTGTCTGTTTTTCTCTTTTTATTTGTCTTATTAGTTTTTTATTTTTACTTGGTGAGGTGTGGCTATGGTTTGTTAATGTTTTGATGTTTTGAATGCTTAGTCTGTTATTGAGAAGGAGAGAAGAGGAGATTATCTAGGCAAGACTGTGCAGGTATGTTTTGTCCTTCTAATTTTTCCCTTTCAATCTATTTGTTATGGTTGATTGTGTCTTGGTTTTGATTTCACCTGTGCTGCACTGGTAGGTTGTTCCACACATTACAGATGCCATCCAAGAGTGGATTGAGCGTGTAGCACATATACCCGTTGATGGAAAAGAAGGCCCAGCTGATGTTTGTGTCATTGAATTGGGTGGAACTATAGGTAAGTTAATATTATTAGGACAAATTTTAAATTAATACTAAGGTTGAATTTGGTTTTCAGTACTATTATAGTTTTATTAAATTTTTATATATTTTTATTTTAAAAATCATGATTGAGGTTGAAGTATAAATTTAAACTAGTTTATATTTGGCAAAGAGTGAGTGCAAGTAGTATTGATTTTAGCAGTATTTAAAAAAAAAATGCCAGAACCTCTATATTATGAAATATTAATTTAAAATGACTTTTCTTTAATTTAATGTAGGGGATATCGAGTCTATGCCTTTTATTGAAGCTCTTGGCCAATTTTCGTACCGTGTAGGTAATGCTTGAACCCTCATAGTCTGCTGAATTATATCAACAAATTTGTGTTGGTTGTGCTTTAGTGAAGCAGTCTTGCATATTTTTTTATTTTTTTTCTAGGCTCTGGCAACTTCTGTTTAGTTCATGTCAGCCTGGTGCCTGTTCTCAATGCTGTTGGTGAACAGGTATACTTTAAACTGTATATTATCAACAAAACATTTTTATATATGTTTATTAGATTTAGATCAGGGGAAAAACATTTAGACTTATTAGTGAGTTTAAAATGGAATTGTTTTGTTTCCGTTTAGATATATGTTTCACTATAAATAAAATGGATTGAGATGCTGTCGTTGCATCTTTTCAAGTGGTACAATCAATTTAAAGTCATCTCTTACTTATTGCAAGTTTTAATCTGCAGAAAACAAAGCCAACGCAGCACAGTGTCCGTCAACTTAGAGGATTAGGATTGACCCCAAATTTTCTTGCTTGTCGCAGTTCAAAGGTCTGGTTTTTGCTTTTGCGTTTTCTTTTCATCCTGTTCTCTGTAATAATGATTGAAGATTTTTACTTTGTCTTTACCAGGAACTTGATGACAATGTCAAGGAAAAACTTGCTCAATTTTGTCATGTCCCGGTAATACGGCATAAATGTTGACAACTTTTCCTTTGCCTCTTATTATATCCTTACATATATTCTCAAAGCAAACTTTTGTATCTGCAGTTATCGAACATACTTACTCTCTATGATGTTCCAAATATTTGGCACATTCCTTTGCTATTAAGAGTGAGTAATTCTGTGGTATTTTATCAAACTTCATTCTGTGCTTCTCTTCTAGTATTACAGGAACCTTGTTCATGAAGTTTTAAATTGTTTAGCTTGTATTTTAATATCTTTTTGCCTAGATAGTTAAATTTTAGGGTAAAGTTACTATCATGTAACATAACCTAACCAATTTTTCCTACTCAAACAAAGATACATGTGGGTCCATACATATAATAAAAACAAAAAATAAAAAATGCTAATGCGGAAACCAATGTGAGAGTGGGTAAAATTTTTTATATCATGTTACATAATACTAGTTTTTCCCTAAATTTTATTATTTTCCGTTAAGTGATGTGATTCATATTATAACCATAAGTTTTTCTTTTGATATTATACTTTTTCAAATAGGACCAGAAGGCACATGGGACAATCCTGAAAGCATTAAATATGGGAAGGTTTGTTTGGCAAACTCATTCTTGTGTTGGTGTATTTCGGCCCCTAAAAAGAATGTTATCCCATTCTGCTGATATTCTAAGCATATATTGTTAGTTATGATATGGTAGGTACCTTAAGTGGTTCTGTCATTCCACTAATGATCCCTATTATTTGCAGTGTTGCTATGGAGCCTAATTTTAAGGAGTGGGTTGATAGGACAAAAGTTTACGACTCATTTCATGAATCAGTGGGTTTCAATATTTCATATATATTATGTCAAAAAAACAGAACTAATATATGTTTAGATATTTTTCTCTGTAAATAGTGCTAGGTATTGACCTCATAACTATTATGTTCTTCACAGGTTAGAATTGCAATGGTGGGAAAATATACTGGCCTTTCAGATGCATATCTTTCTGTCCTTAAGGTACATCACTCTAATTTCTTTTGCCAATGTTTGGTAGCAGTACATACTACATAATAATTCCCATTTATTTCTTTTTTTGCATTCTCTGCAACTTGCATTTTTAGTAGATGAATTTGTTGAGAAAGGCACAGTAAACTGTTGGTCTATAGTAGTATTATCAATCTATATTATTCTGTTAGATTTTATAGGAGTTTAATCACTAGTTTATCATTTTCGGTGCTGATTCTTAGTGTGGATGATCTGCAGTGATATAACCAGTATTGAGTATCCTTATTACCCCTTACAATTCTCATGCATGGAAACCTGAATTTCAGGGAGACTTGCAACGATTGATGGAGATTAGGAGTTTTTTGAATGCTGTTGAAACAGCAGATGGATGTTTATGGAAGTGTACAGCCATATTGTTACAGTCACGGCCAAAGGAAAGGATTTGGTAGAATCTGACATAAAAGCAAAAGAACCTTAAGAAAATAAGGAAAAATAGAAATAAGATAGGAGAATCTATGACTTGCACCTAAAGTAAGCATCAGATTTTCAAGAGTGGTAGGGAGTCATAAGATGTGACTAATTATGCATCACAGATACATATATATCCTGATAGAAGATGTTGAACTGCTGTTCATCTGCTCTCTGTTTTTTTCACTTGCAACTCTGCTTAATATCAATAGCAGAGCATATGTCAACAGATTTAGGGATTTATTTATGTAAAATAATTAACGAAAGTTTTTTCGTATTACCTTTTATTTTATCTGCAAGCATTATGTTATATTTCTTTATGAGTAGGCTTTATCCATGAATTTTTTTGCTTTGTTGTCAGTGCTTCTTTCTCTTTTTCAGGTAAATGGATTTAATGTTTGTTTTTTGTGAGGATAAACCAGGGACTTCTTATTTCTTAAAATGCGTATAATAATTCATTCACAAATGATTGATTTGGATGGCTTTGGGCTTGCATTGTATTAGAGTATATATAAGCTTTAGCTTAGCTTCGCCAATGTATCTTGTCTACTGTAGTCTTGGATGTATTGAATCCTTTTCTCTTTTCTGTTTGTTTTTAGTTAGCTAGAGTCTTGTATCATAAGCCTCGTGTCATCACATTCTCTATAAATAGAGCTCTTCTCTCTATTCTCAATTAGCAATGAATTCCCGAGTCTCTTTCTCTCTCTCTTTCTCTCCCTCTTCTCAAACTCTAATATGGTATTAGAGCTCTCTTTCTGAGGACCTGATCCATTTCGCCTTCCTCAATGGCTTCCGCAACTCATTCTTTAACAGAAACTCATAGCAACGGTAATCAAAGTGGTACGAATTAGTGTTCGAAGTGGAATCATGGAGAACAAAGCACCAACTCTCTGGAACTACCAGATTTCAGCGAAGCTAAGCTAAAGCCTATATATACTCTAATACATTGAATGTTATTTTCTTGTTTCAAGTGACTTTGATATTAACTAGCTCTATGGAACCTGTGAACCATAATATTACATAAGCTTAGGTATTTGGTCTTTTGTGCAGGCACTTTTGCATGCTTCTGTTGCTCGCAATCGTAAGCTTGTTGTGGACTGGGTTCCTGCCGGGGATCTTGAAGATGATACTTTTAAGGAGGTGATTTCTAATCTTTCTACTATTCTGCAGATGTTAGTGTTAGTTAACTGTTTTGTTTTACTTTATGCCAAACCCCTGATGATTAATTTACTGCTTGCAGGATCCTGATGCATATAAAGCTGCTTGGGGTCTTTTGAAGGTTCATAAATTATTCTACTATTTGGACTTTTTTGGACTTAATGCATTATTTCAATTTTCTTATGTTAATACTGCATTGAATTCAAATGCATTCAAATGTTAGTTTATATTCAGGTGTTTCCTAAATGAACTTCTGTTGCAGGGTGCTAATGGGATTCTAGTTCCAGGAGGTTTTGGTGATAGAGGAGTGCAAGGGAAAATTCTTGCTGCTAAGTATGCTCGAGAAAATGGTGTTCCTTACCTGGGCATTTGCTTGGGGATGCAAATTGCTGTCATTGAATTTGCAAGATCTGTTCTGGGTCTTCATGATGCTAATAGCACAGAATTTGATCCTGAAGCCAAAAACCCTTGCGTCATATTTATGCCAGAAGTATATTGCTCGATACTCCCATTTTACTTTGGTGATAATATTCTTCCTTTTAGAATTTAGTTGAGCTGGTTTATATTTTATTGATATAGGGTTCAAAGACTCATATGGGTGGAACTATGCGTCTTGGTTCAAGGAGAACTTACTTTCAAGTTGCTGACTGCAAATCGGCCAAGTTGTAAGGATTAAGAACCAAATTCCAGTTTACTTATATACATTCAAACATACTGCATATGCTGTCATCTCCTAAGGGATAACACACTGCCAAATGTGCTCCAGTACTTGAGTTTTGTTTATGCAAAGACTTTCGTCATCCCGAGTCCAAAAAGAAAATTCATTATCACATATATAATAAAAGACTAATTCAAAATGGTATCTTATGGATCTCTGTCAAATATTGATATCACATCTCTCATACTATAATTTTGGATTTTGCATAGGTATGGTAATGCAAGCTTTATTGATGAGCGACATCGGCATAGATACGAGGTAATCTGTATTTGCATGCAGAAGCTTCCTTTATGGGAAAGATGCATCATTGGTCATGTGCAATAATTGATGTTCTGTGCAGGTTAATCCTGACATGATATCACAACTTGAGAATGCTGGTCTATCTTTTGTTGGAAAAGATGAAACTGGGAGGCGCATGGAGGTGTGTATTTGCATGA
This sequence comes from Gastrolobium bilobum, assembly GCF_033153095.1. Classification (NCBI taxonomy): domain Eukaryota; kingdom Viridiplantae; phylum Streptophyta; class Magnoliopsida; order Fabales; family Fabaceae; genus Gastrolobium; species Gastrolobium bilobum. The sequence continues at coordinate 56,193 of NW_026895113.1, read as the reverse complement.
AACCCTGATGCCATGGATCTTGAGATTGCCACAAATTGTTAACAATTTTTTGTAATCATGTGCGTTATACAAGTGCAGATAATTGAATTGCCTAGTCATCCTTTCTTTATTGGTGCTCAGTTTCACCCTGAGTTCAAGTCGAGACCAGGGAAACCTTCTCCACTATTCTCAGGTATTTTTTTCTGTAGAGTTACTTCATGCCTGTTTTCATTCAGATTCATTTATTGATATTTTTTTTTTCCAATCATGAAATTATTGATTCACTTTTCTGAGGATTGAAGTATAATTCATACCTTACAATTTTGTCTTGTGTGCCTAAACTTTAAATCTGCATCTTTAAGTTGGAAGTTCCAAAGCTTGGTTGAGATATTTATCTACAAATTTGCTTCGATCATATTGTCCTTTACGTGTTCTGAGTTAAGCATTTTGGTCGTTTTTCATTCCTGGTTTAAAATCTTCTATTGCCTCGATTTTAATTACGCAATAATGACTAAGTATTACTGACAAGGTTAATAATTAAAATGTCTTCATTTTAGCAGCCAACGCCTTTTGTAAACCCTGCAAAAAGAAAAAGAAAAAAAAGCCCATTATTTGTTTTCTAGATATCTATGCATGCATGTTTTCTTCATATTTTGCATAGTTTGATGGAATGATCATTGAATTGTAGAAGCTTAGCTTAATCACCTTTCACTGAATTTGTGGTTTGGATGGTTGTTCCAATTTGCATAAACAATAATCATGCGGAGTATTACAATATGTGCATTAAAGGTGCAATTTATATTATTTCTTTGAATACATTTCTTGTGTTCCATTTAATGGGTAAATTTTTGTTTTTTTATTTTAATCTGTTAAATAGATCACATTGTTGCATTATATGTGTAGTTTGTTCATTTTGTGTTAGACCAAGAGAGGCATTCTATACACTAAATGAATGCCTCACTGTAACAGGATTAATAGCAGCAGCATGTGAGAGGACAGGTGTGCCAGCAAGCAATGGATATGCCAAGTTAACCAATGGGATAAGTAATGGACACTCGCCAAATATGAAAACACATAATGGAAATGGGTTCAAATCTTCCAATGGTTCCTTAAATGGCGGTGTATATACCAATGGCAATGGCATATATGTGGATGGGAGCTGATAAGTAATAATGGGTTCTAATTTTTTGCTTACAAATGTGGTTTGGTTTTCTCTGTACAGTTTTTGACTGGATAGGTAATCATTTAGCTCCAAAGGGGTTTTCTGTCTAGCATGAAGCAAATTTTGAGTCTAACGGCTTTTATATTTACAATCATTAAGGTTGAAGCTTTTGGATGATATTTGTTCACAATGAATCATAATGGTTGTTAGTTTGTCATGATTAATTTGCGTAGGTCTCACCTTAATTTACTAAAAGCATGCAAAGCGATTTAAAATATTTAAAATTATTTGTTTTTCCTTAAATATTAATGAAAATTGTCACGCTCAATAATTTTTTTTTTAATTAATTATTTTTGGAGAAGTTCAAAGCTTCAGAGTAGTTTATTCCCTTTTGTGTTTTTTATCATTTATTTCCATCCGTTCATCACATCATTAAAAAATGGATTTGTCTTGTGGTTTTTTAATCCATACATCTTTAATTTTGAACGCATTTGTTTATTTTGCCCCTTGAATGTTACAATAAGAAAAATTATAAATTATGAGGTAGATGATTAAAAAAATAGTAAAAGGATTTTTTTTTCCCTTTTTATTAGAATAAATAAAAAATATTATGAGGCTTGTGGCGAGGAGCGATGTATAATGGTCATTACTAATGGAAGGTTCCGTTAAACATTCACTGAAATCTATTGCGCAAGAAATTAATTTTAATGCCACATCATGAAAAAATAAAATAAATGTTATATTTTTTGGCACTCGCATTGTAATTAAATTAGGATAAGTTGGCGTGAGGTTCTTAATTTTTTTTTTTTTCAGAAGTTAACAGGCTTATTAATAGTTATTTATGTTTTGTTTGTATTAAGAGTTATATTTACAAATTAAATTATTTATAAACTCTTACAACCAAATTTTAATAGTTTATTATCGTCAATTTAATAATTATGAATTATTGAGAATTAATAATTAATTAATAAGTGTGTCTCAATAAATCACAACCATTAGATTGACAGAAATCAACACTTAAGATTTGGTTGTAAGAAATTATAAACAATTTAATTTGTAAATATAACTCTCCTATTGTTTTAAATATTCAATTTATTTTTGTGAACAAATAAAAAAAAAATTAAAGATAAAATAAAATATTTGGATAATAAAAATACGTATGTTTTATATCATACAATGTCATTAACTATTTACCTCTACAACAATGATATATTCAAATGAAAAATATAAAAAATACATGTTGATGTTGAATAAATACCCCTATTTATAATGGTCACTCATACATCCTATTAGTTTATGGGTTTTGTTTATCTCATTTTTTATTTTTTTTGTAAATTTGTTTATCTCATTTTACATGAGATAAACAACTTTCATACACTCACAAAAAGAGACTATGTCTCACCAATTTTTTTTTTCTCTCTCCTCTTACAACATAAGGTAACTTTTTTTTCCCACTTATAATTTTATTTTATTTTTACAACATAAGATAACTTTTTCTGCAACATGAGAAAAGTATTTCCCTTAGTTTATTCAGTTACTTATTGTTCCTAAGGATAATGTTGATGAATGTTATAAGAAAAAGTTCAAAAATCTCGTAATTTGTTTTTTTATCGCTTGTTCCTATTTTATTTTTTCAATACTTCATCAACCATGTGATTTTCTTAACCGTAAAGTAAAAAGGACAGATTAATTCAATATTTATATGTATTAAAGGGGAATTTGGATGGAAAAAAATCACATGAGTTAAGTGATAGATAAAATATAGAAAGAAATAAATGATTATGAAATAAATTACATTAGGATTTTTGAACTTTTCGTAAAAAAAATTTTAACAGAAAATTTAATTTCACCTGTTTTTAAACTTAATTTGAAGTGATTTTTGATTTTGAAAAGAATGACAACTTTATTTAATGTTTGGTGTAAATTCAAACACAATGTTTAAAACGAAATTCAAACCCAATGGGTGCAGCTCAGTTGGTAACTTGACGCTGAGTTAGTGGGGTTGTATATGTGTTCGATTCCCGCTGAATGCATTCTTGGGGAGGGGGCTGAACCTTTAGCCATCACTGTTCTCCCGCACTCCGGATTAGTCCCATAGCCGACTCAAAGAGTCGAAGCTCGTGGGGATACCAGAGGGAGCCAACTCGTCTCAAAGAGATAATTAGGGTTGGGTAACTTCAAAAAAGAAAAAAAATGTTTAAAACGAAATTTCAAGTATCATTTCACTCACATAACCCTAAAATGAAGGAAATTGAAAATTTAACTTTTATTATGATGTGCTTATTGCAATCAAATATCATTATTTAGTTTTTAAGTTGATGGCCCAAAATATAATTTAGCAGATCTAAATAATTAATAACTATAATGAAAAAGAATGTAGAAACTCCATCAACTTCGGGTGAGTTCTCTGTTTAAAAGTCACTCTAGCAATTTTGTTGTATTTAATTGATGGCCAATTATTTACATACTAGGCGATCTTTGAATTTTTCTTTTCGAATAGCCCATTAAAATCGACTAATTGAATAATTAGTGTTAAACAAAAAAAAAACCCCTAAATTTTGTTCGCGTTACGATCTGGGGAAACCATAAAGAAATCCTAAATTTCTAACCACCTTCTTGAACATGCCATTGCTCGCTCTCATGGCAATACAATTTCGCGATTTTAATGGTTTTTATTGTGGGAAAAATGTTTGTCATTTTGAATGACAGAAAGTTACGTCATACAGAAAATTTGAATTTTAAATTAAAAGAAACCACTCACTTTCTCTTTCTCATGATTTCCGTTTTTCTGTATCTATCTCTCTCCTAAAATGACATAACTTATGTCATTTAAAATGACAAACACCAAACTCTTTTATTATTGTGTTCAACACGTGGGATTAGGGAAGTGTTGTTGCGAGGGACGGTTTGAAGGGTGGGTGAACGATTGATCACGTGCTGAGAGGTTTAGGGAAAGTTGAAGCAGTTTGGGTGGAAGGGGATGATTTGTTGGCATTGAAATTGGAACTACCAATGTAATTTGGTCTCTTTCCGAAAAAAAAAAAAAAAAACTAATGGTACAGCATTATTTTTCTTCAACAAATTTTGCAAATAGAAACGACTTGTAGTATGTAATTGATGCTTTGGATCACTACATCTCTTTGAAGCATTTCATGTTAAACCCACCACTATGTTGGCAGCACAGTTAATTCCAAGTAGTAACTATAGAAAGAAGCTTTGAGCAAGGTTCTAAACGTCCGTTTGGACGAGCTTTTAAAAAAAATGACTTTTTATTCATTATTTTTTTAAATAATCTTTTTTAAAAGGTAAAGTTATTTTACGTTGGATAAATGATCTGAAAATCACTTTTGAATTTTGACACCTCATTTAGGAACCATTAGATCAAAAAAGATCAATGGTGTCACATGCTTACAAATCAGAGTCGTTGATCTTTTTTAATCTAATGGCTTTCAGATGAGATGTCAAAATTTAAATTTGACACTGATATCAAAGAATTCTACCTCTAGTTATATATATCTGAGTCAACAGGTCCAATCAGTGATCCACCATCCGATCAATAACACCGGCTCAATTCTCAGATTAGGTTTAATAACACTGCTCCCATCGAATCATACAAATTTAATAACATTTATGAAAATTACATGATTCCTCTAAATGCAGGAGAGAGGAGGAAGGACTTAGTCACATGTGAGGCAAAAACTTAGGGAAACTAAGCGAAACCGGTGTAAATTAAGCAAACCGTGTCCTTCTTACAGACATTAAATATATAACAGCGATGTTACGCAACAGAAAAAAAAAATAGTTTTTGTTGGATTTCAAAGGTTGATTGTTAGATAAATTAAGTGGAATCAGGACCCCACTCACTCATCTAAAAATGTAGCACATCCCATCAGTCTAGCAAAATAATTTAGGTTGACTGATATTTTTCAGAGGATAATTGCTTATATAATTAATTAAATATGGTCACGGTTATATAATTAATTAAACCATAAACTCAAGTAAACATGGTCATGGTTATATAATTAATTAAATATTTAAATTTTATAACATAAATATAAAATAAAAGTAATTTTTCATACCTTGTTAATTTTTTATGTCAAATTTCATAATAGGAAAAAAAATTGACTTATAAATTAATTTTTTATTTTTAGTTAATAAAATAAAATTTAGATCTAAAAAAAAAAGTATCGGATGCATGTCAGAGCGTTGACTACATGTCAGAGAAAGTCGATCGTGTCAGAAACACATGTCGGAGTATTGACCGTGTGTCCTAAAATATTAACCATGTGTCGGACGCGTATCATAACGTGTCAGAGCGTATCAATGTTCTACACGTGTCTGAGACGCAATTTTTTTTTTAAAAAAGAGTGTCGGTGCTTTCTTGTCCAGCACTCATTTCTTATCTTATATCCTTCTTTTTCAATTTTTTATTATTTAAATTTACAATTTTTTATTTTTATTATTTTCATTTTCTTTATTATATTGGGTACTGCTGTATTTATTTATTTTTATTTGAATTTGAAACCACAAATATTTATTTATATCTCATGTTTTTAAAAAAAAATGAAAAATGAAATATAAAATTTGAATTTATATGTATTTATTCAATTTAAATGATTAAATCAGTAATCCATTGATTAAATCAGTAACCCAATATCTCAACCGGTTCGATTACCAAGTGCGAGTGTGATAACATTGCTATTTTCTATTTAAGGGCCCAACAAGGGAGCATACTCTTCTCATCTCTCATCCTTCGTTTATTACACTTTCGCTTCTATTGTTTCTTCCTTGTCATGGCACTAACTGGTAAACTTAGTGTTGAACTTGGTATCCATGCATCCGCTGATAAGTTCTTCGATCTCTTCGCAAAGCAACTCCACCATCTTCAAAACATCTGTGATAGAGTTCATGGAACCAAGCTGCATCAAGGTGACTGGCATAGCATTGGCTCGGAAAAGCACTGGACTTATACCATAGGTAAATACTTTTGTATTTAAGTTATAAGTTTATATTTTCTCTATCAACTTAAGATAAAATTATCTCTAGCAACTTTAAATTTATCATTTTAAGAATTAGGGAAATTAATGAAAGATATTTGGTTAAATTCATATAACAAGAAACAAATAAATTTTTTGAAATATCTTTCGTCAATTCCCTCAATTCCCAAAGTGCCGTAGTTGTAGAGTTGTTGGAGACAAATTCATCTCTATTTGATAGGAAAACAATAAACCCTTGAATTATATTATGTAAAAAATTGGGTTAATTAATTATTTTTCTATATTTCTCATACAGTGTTTGTGTTATTGATCTTAATTATATTGCTTGTGAAAAATAGATGGTAAGGTGACAACATGTAAGGAGAATATTGAATCCATTGACGAAAGGAACAAAACAATCACATACATCCTCTTCGATGGAGAAATCGATCAGAACTATAAGATCTTTAGGCTCATCTTGCAAGTTATTGCTAGGAATGATGGCGGTGCTGTTGTTAAATGGACTATTGAATATGAGAAGACCAATGAGGATGTTGACCCTCCATTTGGCTACATGGAGTATTTCACCAAAAGTGTTAAAGATATTGATGTTCATCTTCTCAAGGCATAGCTCCAAAAGTTATGAAAAAAATATCAAATCAGAAATAATGGGTTTGGCTTGGGGATAAGTGCTTATCTAAATAATCAGTGTGAAGTTTGACATGAAAATTAAGGATGTTTTCTTTTTCTGTTGATCTTTTGTTTGCATGGAATAAAATTGGAGATGAATGTCATGAAGAGTGTGTTAAATTATATGTTCAAAAGTTATGTAATTTAAATAAATGGACATTCGTGCCTTATATTACTATGACTATTATTAGTTTTTGTCCAATGCTTTATATTCTTTCTGAATTGTTTCAAAAAAAATTTGAAACTTTATTTTTTTTAAGTCTGATTAGCCAAATGTTCACCAATTGAGGGACTGAAGCATTAACTATAAGTTTAGGATACTTAATGTCTAATTTCCGATTGATCATGAATTTAATAGATTAATAAAACTAACTGTCTAAATGGTTGAGTAAGTAAGTAAAATTAGGGACCAATGATGTTTCTAGGGTTTTTTTTTACCCTTTTACCTTTTATTATATAAAAAATAATCATTTTCTTTCTGTTTCAAAACTATACCTCAATTTGCCCAAGAGAAAATTAATCGATTAAATGTCGAAAAAATATATTAATCGATTACTCAACTTTTTTTAATCATTAACTATCGATGCCTTCGTAACAAAGTTGCAGAGGAAGGGTTCTAAGGAAGCATAAGGATTCAAAGGTTCAGAGGAAGTCTAAGTATGACACATTAGACTTCAGAACAGACCTTGCAGCTAAGCATTGTTGCCTGAACTGTGGGAGCACCTATTTTCTCCACAACTTTCCCATTTGAAGGCATGGTACAACAAGGAAGCTGAAATTCTAGTGGATGCTGCAAGCAAAACAAGAAAGCTAAAGCTTCTTCAAAAAATGTGTGATGAACATTTGGATTCTGGAACTCATACATTTGCCGTATACTACAAAGATTGGCTCACTGAAGGAGTAGAATCTCCATTTATTCCTTCTATCGTCATTCCTTCAATATCTGTTATGGGAAGTCAACACGTCAGTTCACATGGTCATTCTTCGGAGTCTGCTAGCTCCCTTGAACCATTCTCACAGTTTTCTGTCTGATTAGATATTAGTCTTCAACTATGTTATAAATGTAGTGTTTATGTACTCTTGATTATTTACTGTTATTAATAGTTCATATTTTTTTTTTTATCAACTTATCTGATTTATCATCTCTAATATGTAGCCAAATAAGATAAGCTCTGCAGTTAAAGGTGAGAAAAGTAACATTTGATTAATATACCTTCCTTCAAATAACCCTTTTTTTTAATCAAATATTGCATTTCCTGGGCAGACAGATAAAGCCCATTTTTGAAGACTATATCTAGATGTTTAGATTTTAGACAACAAAATTTAGTAAGGACGTGTCTAAGAATTGTTACATGGTTGAGCTCCTCACTTTTGTCATGCGGGTCCAGGGGGAAGCCCGTGGCGGGGGGCCACCACCAATGAGTTAAGGCTACACCAACCGTAGCAAGTGGATCCGACACCATGTCTCAACCCAAAACCTTAAAGCATTGGGTTCATGGGTCCTTTCACTTATATACTCTTCACTTAGCTCATTACCAACCAATGTGGGACTCATCACACTTGAATATCCCAACAATCTCTCCCTCAAGTTTGAAACCCACCATTGATTTTCTCCCCCTCAACTGAGTACTCCTGGCCCAAGTACTAAACCCGCCTCCTAGCCTCAGGCTAGCTCGAGCACAACCCGGCTCTGATACCACTGTCAGGCGGGCTTCCCTTTGGACCCGCCCCACCATTGATTTGCTCCCCCTCAACCGAGTACCCCAGGGCCCAAGTACTCAACCCGCCTCCTAGTCAATCACTAGGCTAGCTCGAGCCTAACCCGGCTCTGATACCAATGTCAGGCGGGTTCAGGGGGAAGCCTGTGGCGGGGGGCCACCACCAATGAGCTAAGGCTACACTAACCGTAGCAAGTGGATCCGACACCATGTCTCAACCAAAACCTTAAGGCATTGGATTCATGGGTCCTTTCACTTATATACTCTTCACTTTGCTCATTACCAACCAATGTGGGACTCATCACACTTGAGGGGGAGATTGTTGGGATATTCAAGTGTGATGAGTCCCACATTGGTTGGTAATGGGCTAAGTGAAGAGTATATAAGTGGAAGAACCCATGAACCCAATGCCTTAAGGTTTTGGGTTGAGACATGGTGTCAGATCCACTTGGTGTACTTGGAGTAACTTAGCTCATTGGTGGTGGCCCCCCGCCACGGGCTTTCCCCTGGACACGCCTGACAACTTTGTGCACTATTTAATGCTGGAGTGCATCTTCGTGCCTTCTTAACCATCATCTCTCAGTTGAAAGGTGTTCAAATATATAAAACTATTAATGTAACCTCACCCAACAGCTTAAGTTTTTGGGTTGAATTGGTTCTCTATATGGTATCAGAGTCTCGGTGTACGGGTTCGATCCTCACCGCCCCCCACTCGTGTGAGGGGGCGTGTGAGATATATAAAATCATTAATTTAACCTCACCCAATGTTGAGATATATAAAATCATTAATGTAGCCTCACCCAATAGTTTAAGCTTTTGGGTTGAATTGGTTCTTTACATGGTATCAGAGCCTCGTGTGTTCGATCCTCGCCGCCGCCCCACTTTCTTTTAAGTGGAATTTCTTTGTTCGCACGGTAGGTGGGCATGTGCATTGTCCACCCTTCAAGCATGTTGAAATATATAAAACTATTAATGTAACTTGACCCAACAGCTTAAACTTTTGGGTTGAATTGGTTCTCTACATGATATCAGAGCCTCGTTATCCTAGAAGGATCCTTAATTTCAGTAAAATATCAGGTTTGGCACCTTCTACACTTTTAATCTATTTTTATTAGCTAATGTAAAAGCCTAGTACACTTCTAAGAGAGAAAAAAAAACACAAATGATGTTGATACCTTTTGTAACTACACAATTAAATGATCCATCTAATATAGCAAGTAATAAAACATCTTAATGAACAACATTTCAAGAAAAAATGCCCTAGTTCATATTCCCAAAATAAAGGTTCTTGGATAAGTATAGTAATTCACTTTGTACATTTAAATTATAAAATTTCCATTTATTTATGTGAAATTATTCAAAACAATCTTCTCGCAGCCTTAGTGATTATGAACATTCTCATTATGAAAACCTGGCTCCTCGATGCTATACTTTATGACAGGATCAATATATATATATACACATATATATATAGGGCTTATCATTTCTCAAGCTGCCGGAGATAAAGTTATTTCCGACTACTAAATCATAATCGTACAAAGATGGATCAATGGTAATAAAGGAAGAGAGAGAAAAGGAAAATCATAACTATTCAAAGGTGAATCAAAACATATAAGGAAATAAATAATCAAAACGACGTAGTTTTGGGGTGGCCGGAGATAAATTTATCTCAAGCAGCTTGAGAAATGTTTTTCACATATATATATGGGCTTATCATTTCTCAAGTTGCCGGAGATAAAGTTATTTCCCATATATATATATATCGAAGCTTGTTTGCTTCTCAGGCCCACTATATAAGAACCATATCTCACACAAGGATACCAACACAAACCACCTTAATTGGATCCAAATGAAGATCACGAAGAGATCTGAATATAAAATAGATACCATTGAAAGCATATGATGGTTCTTCTGTTCTTTGCATCTGCAACTTTATAAAGAAATTCAACCACCATCGTATGTCTCTCTCCTCTTTTCTTTACTTTTTCTCTCTCCTTCATACAGCAAGGTTCTGAAGTCTAATGTCTCATACCTAGACTTCCTCTGAACCTTTGAACCCTTATGCTTCCTTTGAACCCTTCCTCTGCAATTTTGTTATTTGTTATGAAGGCATCATAGTTAATCGATTAAAAAAGTTGAATAATAGATTAATATATTTTTTCAACACTTAATCGATTAATTCTCTCTTGTAATCGATTAAAGAGGAATAATCTTGAAATAGAGACAAAGTGGTTGTTTTTTATTTAATAAGGGACAAAAAGATCAAAAAGTCTTATAAATTCCAAAGAATAAATAGATGAACCAAAGTAGAAAGGATAAATAGATGAACCAAAGTAGAATAAATTACAAAGTTTGAATGTGGTAAAATAATTGCTTGTTTGCAGCATGGATTATAAATTCCTCTTATAAATCTTATTCACATTAGGTCAGAGTTTATCTTCATAGAATAAAATGTCTTTGTTTATGTGTTACCATCAGTTACCTTTGTTTCATTTTAATATTTTGGATAGCCTTGTAACACCTGTAGATTATGAGGTAAAAAATAGAAGAGAGAATGTTATTATTCTCAGTTATGTCTCCTCCAATTTGAATAAGACAATCATAAATGATGAAGCATTGATAATCATATTTAATACTGGCACATAATTAAATTATATCAGTATAAGAATAATAAATTTTACACTCAAATGTAATCCTTTTTTTTTTGAAAAGCAAACAGGAAACATAAAACTCAAATGTAATCCTTGATTTACACGCGTCTGATGATTATAATTTATTAAATTGTACTCATTAATTAATAAATAATTTTTAATAAATTATGATAGTCAAATACACATAGATTAATGATTAAGATTGTAGGGTAAAAATCAACAATCATTAAGATTTATAATTTTTTTATCATTGACTGATAATAAAGAAAGAACCCCACAAAGATAATATCTATTATCTTGTAGCCTAAAAATTGGAACATCTAATATAGGGGTAAGCTATTTCACGCTGCTGGTCTCTACATTTATCATACTCCCAACTTGTTTTTCATAAAAGACTATAAACACAACATCTTAAGCTATTTATTGCAGCTACTTGATCATCGAATAACTCATTCTAAGTCATTAATTCGTGCATTAATTGTTTCAACATGATAGACTCAAGCAAATGGACAACAATTACTGAAAGAAAACACTGGGAAAGTGATATTATCAACTGCAATTTCGAGTATGCCGGTTACTCCAGAAGATATTCGTAAGGGGGATGAAGAAAGTTGTTACACAATTTTTCACACCTTTCTACGTGGTCCCTACTATTCCTATATAGTAAAACAGAATTGAAATGCTTCATAAATCCTACAATGGGCTTGTATATAACAAAGGCCCATTTACATTGCTTAAAGGAATTGTAATTACTTAATTGGACTGAGTGTATCCAGCCCACTGTTGTTTATTAATCCCTTATACCAGCCAAGCTAGCCACGTGTTGACGTTAGGAAGTCACTAAGCCACTGAGGTGGCTTCCTCTGTCTCTTCTCTCTGCTAATTGACACACGAGTCCCTGTAGGTGTCTCCTTCTCCATTTCTTGGTCAACACTGGTATCATCTTCAGCACTGAGGATATGCTCATTAAGAGGAGGTTTAGGAAGGTTCCTATCAATTCCCCCACCCCTTGAAGACACGATCTTGTCCTCAAGATCGAAACTTGGGAAGGCTTGATAGAATTCATCGAAGGAGATCCAGGTGGCATCTTCTAAAGGGAGGCCTAACCATTGTACCAACAGTTGCAAGGTCTCTTTTTTTTCCGTGTTGGAGGACACGGGTACGCAGAACCGCCACTGGGTGGTGATGGGGTGATTATCCCAACTCACTGGAGGAAGTGGTGTGGCATGGAAGGAAGGATTCTGGCGAAACGGCTTAAGAAGCAAGACGTGGAACACCAGATGAATACAGGATTGTTCCGGTAGAGTCAAGCGATAGGCTACCTGGCCGATGCATTCCTGGATCGGAAAAGGACCGTAAAAACGATGTCGAAGCTTGGAGAAGCTGTGGTTGCGTAAAGAACGTTGACGGTACGGCTGTAATTTAACCAGGACAAGATCCCCTACCCCAAATTGAATATCTCGCCTGCTCTTGTCCGCCTGGGCCTTCATTCGCTGGCGAGTCCTGTGCAAGGTTTCGCGGAGCTGTCGGAGCTCTGTATCGCGACGGTGCAGCAATTCATCAACAGCCTCCACAGAGGACATTGTGCCTTCATACAGTGGAATGGTGGGAGGAGTTCGCCCATACACAAGTTGAAAAGGAGAGGCCCCAATCGAGGAGTGATAGGCTGTGTTGTAAGAAAACTCTGCCCAAGGTAGGTAGTGCAGCCATTGTTTAGGTGATTCCATAGTATAACATCGTAAATACTGTTCTAAGCCCCGGTTTGTAACCTCTGTTTGTCCATCTGTCTCAGGGTGGTTGGCGGTGCTATAGCAAAGCTTGGTGCCACTCAGCCTAGCCAATTCGGCCCAAAACTTGCTGACAAAAATGCTATCTCTATCAGAGACAATTGAGCGAGGTATTTCGTGTAATCTGCAAACATTCTATATGAAGACTGAGGCAACTTTTGTGGCTGTGAAATTGGGAGGTAGAGCTACGAAATGTGCGTACTTGGAGAGTCTATCAACTACTACCAAGATAGCTGTTTTGTCTTCCGAGTTGGGAAGTCTAGTGATGAAGTCTATAGACAGTTCCTCCCAAATGGCAAGTGGTACGGGAAGAGGTTGGAGTAAGCCTGCCGGTGAGAGGGGCTGGTATTTAGTTGCTTGGCAGACTGGGCATGTCCTCACAAATTCCTGGACATCACTCTTCAAGTTGGGCCAATAGTAAATGGGAAGGATCCTCTGCAATGTTTTTTTAACTCCCCTGTGACCGCCAATTAGGGATGAATGGAATTCATGGAGGATGACAACACGCAGTTCGGACTTTGAGGCTAAGGTGATCCTCCCTTTAAAAAGGATAAGTCCTTCTCGTACCGTGTAATGCTCATAACCTTCAGCTCCCCTTTCTATCTTGTCTTTTAACTGAATGAGTTCTGTAATATTTTGAACTTCTGATTTAATTTGTTCGACTAGGTTAGGAGTTACCTTGGTGATGGCCATTGCGCATGCTTCTGCTGTTGATAAGGCTGGTTCCATTTCGGACTGTCGAGACAAGGCATCTGCGACCTTGTTTGCTGCACCAAGGTAGTACTAGATGGTGTAATCAAACCCAAGTAGCTTGACTAAAAATCGCTACTGTTCAGGGGTCTGGACAACTTGCCCCATCATCTCCTTGATACTCTTCTGATCGGTCCGAATGGTAAAGGGTCCTCCCAATAGATACTGCCTCCACTTGGAAACGCCTTCTGTAATTGCAAACATTTCCCTCACATAGGTGGAGGCCTGCTGCATCCTAGGATTGAGCTTCTTACTGAAGTAGGCAATGGGTCTATTGTCCTGACTTAATACTACTCTTATACCAATTCCAGAAGCATCAGTAGTCAACACAATTTTTTTTGTAAAATCAGGAAGTGATAAGACTGGTGGGTTCGATAAGGCCTCTTTCAGTTCTAACATGGCTTGCTCAGCTCCATCATTCCACATAAAGGCATCTCTGTGCAACAATGCTGTCAATGGGGCTGCTATTTGAGAGAATCCGCGAACAAATTTGCGGTAATAGCCTGCCAAGCCCAAGAACCTGCGGAGCTGTTTAATGGTGGTTGGCTTACCCCACTCCATAATGGCCTTGATCTTTCCCACATCAGGCTGAACCCCTTGTGCATCCACCAGGTGACCCAAGTATTCCACTTCCTCTCTAGCAAAGGCACACTTGGATTTCTTGGCATACAACTGGTGTGTCCGAAGACATTCCATGACCTTTCTTAGGTGTTCGACATGCTCCCACACTGATTTACTGTAAATCAGTATGTCGTCAAATAAGACAATGACAAATTTCCGTAAAAACTCCTTTAGAACTGAGTTCATAATACCCTGAATGGTTGCAGGGGCATTGGTGAGCCCAAAGGGCATGACCATAAACTCGTAATGTCCTTGATGAGTCCTAAACGCTGTTTTGTAAACATCTTCCGGTGCCATTCGGATTTGGTGGTACCCAGAACGCAGGTCCATCTTGGAGAAGATCACTGCTCCATTCAGCTCATCCAACATCTCATCAACAGTAGGGATTGGGAACCGATTTGGTGTAGTGACCTGGTTCAAGGCTCGGTAGTCCACACAGAACCTCCACGTCCCGTCTTTCTTCTTCACCAACAAGGCTGGAGACGAAAAGGGACTCAAGCTAGGTCTAATAACCCCTGTATCTAGCATCTCCTTAACCATCTTCTCAATTTCAGATTTTTGAAAATAAGGGTACCGGTAAGGTCTAACATTTACTGCCTTGGTTTCAGGTTCAAGATGAATATGGTAATCCTCCAATCTTGCTGGGGGTAGCTGCTTGGGTGTGTCAAAAACATCTGCATACTCTTCCAACACTGGCTGTATGAAGAGCTGATATTTCTCCTCAGTGTATGGTTCAGGGAAAGACTTCAGTTCCACAGTTTGTAATTGAAAATATGTTGCAACAACATTCGAATGGTTGAGCTTTCGCAACTGATGTAATTTGATCGGTTCCACTTGGATTCGTGGCTCTCCATGCAGTTCAATCATTCTCCCTCCTCTTTCAAACTTCAGCACCAACCGACTGTAATTGGTAGTCACATCCCAAAATTCAGATAGCCACTGGACACCTAATACTACCTTTGCCCCTTGGATAGGGAGGACAAAGAGGTCTGAAAAAATTTGTGTCCCTGTAACTCCAATCCAACCTGCTGACATACTCCCTTGCACATCAAACTAGCCCCATTTCCCACTAACACCATGAATTGGTTAATTGGTTTTACCTCCAACCCCAGGAATTTCACCATCCTCTCTTGCACAAAATTATGGGTCGAGCCTCCATCTACTAGGACCTGTACAGGAAGCTTGTTGATGGTTCCCTTTAAACTCAGTGTGCTAGAAGAATACTGTCCATCCATTGCATGTAAGCTAATGCCAGGTACTTCCTCCTCACCTCCAATCTTTTCATTTGTGACTTTGAATTCTTCCTCTCTCTCATCTTCTTCCTTTTCATGAATAAGCATCAGGAACATATTTCCTTTGCAGACATGGCTCCTGTTGAACTTTTCATCGCAATAGTAGCAGAGCCCTTTCTCCCTTCTTTCCATCATTTCAGCAGCTGACAATCGCTTGATGGGAATAGTCCCCTTTGATACTCCAAGAGAGTTAATGACAGCCTTCGGTGGTGTTGGCAATAGGCATGTTTGATTCACAATTGCTGGACTATGATTTGCATTTTTTTGGTACCCATACCTGATTGGGTTTCGGTCATTCAGCTTATCTTCAATCACCTTGGCCAATTCGATGGCATTGCTCAACGAATCAGGTAAATGTAAACGGACTTCCTTCCTTATCTCAGACTTGAGCCCATTTTCAAAGTAGCTTTGCAAGGTAAGATCATCTATTCCTATGATCTGGTTTGATAATTGTTCAAATTTCCTCTGATATTCTTCTACTGTGGACTGCTGTGCTAGTCTCCCTAGTTCACCTCTGAGGTCCCTATACTTGGACGGACCAAATCGTGAATGCAAGGATGTGACAAATGCGTCCTAAGTGGTCAACCTCTGGCTCCGCTCCATCCAATGGAACCATTCCTCAGCCGCACCATCCATTTGAAAGGAGGTCAGTGTGAGCTTATCACCATCTGGTAGGTTATGGAACCCATAGAATTGTTGAATTTTATGGATCCAGGGTTCTGGATTTCCCCCTGCAAAATGAGGTACTGAGAATTTTACTGACTTGTAAGCATTATTGCCAAAAAAAGTATTCAACCCTGCCTCTTGATTCCTTTCACTTCTGTTCTCTGATTTTTTTTTTGGTTCTGATCTAATTTAGCTTCCATCAACGTCAATTTTAGGTTCATGCTCTGGAGTAGCTCCCCAAATGCACTGAACTGTTCTTCATGTCGTGCGAGCTTAGCAATGCATTCTTCCATCAGATTCGTTTTCACCGTTGAGCGAGTTCCTTCCGCCATGCCTTGAGTGGAAGTTTCTCTCAATGAACTGCACCAAATTGATAGACTCAAGCAAATGGACAACAATTACTGAAAGAAAACACTGGGAAAGTGATATTATCAACGGCAACTTCGAGTATGCCGGTTACTCCAGAAGATATTCGTAAGGGGGATGAAGAAAGTTGTTACACAATTTTTCACACCTTTCTACGTGGTCCCTACTATTCCTATATAGTAAAACAGAATTGAAATGCTTCATAAATCCTACGATGGGCTTGTATATAACAAAGGCCCATTTACATTGCTTAAAGGAATTGTAATTACTTAATTGGACTGAGTGTATCCAGCCCACTGTTGTTTATTAATCCCTTATACAAGCCAAGCTAGCCACGTGTTGACGTTAGGAAGTCACTAAGCCACTGAGGTGGCTTCCTCTGTCTCTTCTCTCTGCTAATTGACACACGAGTCCATGTAGGTGTCTCCTTCTCCATTTCTTGCTCAACATTGGTATCATCTTCATCACTGGGGATACGCTCATTAAGAGGAGGTTTAGGAAGGTTCCTATCAAAACCCCTCAGGCTGTGTCTTGACTCTCGAGCTCATTTGTCATGACCTTTAGTGCTCATCGAACATACAACTTGTATTGTCTACACTTGTGAATCTTATATCAACTTTAAAATCTTCTATTACTGTAAGTGGATGAGATATCATTCGAGTGAACAGTGTGAGGCAGCTTTTGATAGTTTGAGGCTTGCATACCATAAAGTGTGACTGAAGAGTGCTTCAAAGTATGAAGATATCAAGTACCTAATTAAAGCTTGAAGTTTATAGTGTAAATCTCGAGTATCTCGCTTGGAGGCGGTTAAAAATAGAAGTTTTAATTTTAAACTTATTTGAAAAGTTGTTGTTTACTAGTATTTGTAGATAGCTCCTGTAAATAGGAGTTAGTTTTGGTTTAAACAATCTGTATAATTTGTTACGATTTTTTGTATCTTTGATTATCTTCTTTGTATTTAAACATCATTTCTATGGTGCAGAAATATAATGAAAGCAAATACATATTTTTGACATGGCACCAGAGCTGGTTTGATTTTTTTTTTCTCCATCATCGTATCCCCACCCACCACTTCCCAAATTTATTTACTCATATCTTTCCTTGTACGACGTCGTCTTATGTTCTCCGGTTGTCAAACAAAAAATTTATCCCTTTGTTCTCCTTATACGACGTTGTCCCCACTCACCACTTCCAAAATTTAATCCATGTGTTTTTTTCCCTCTTCTTCATCCGCAAATATGGAAATCCCACCCCTATCAGATTCTGAACACAACACATCAAACTCTTCTCAAAACCCCCCACAGCCACCCAATATTGTCATCAACCAAGATCATTCCTCCCTTCCCCTCACGATTATTCTTGATGATACAAATTATCCTTTGTGGTCACAGCTAATGGATATGCGTATTGGAGCCCAAAACAAATCCGGGTTTCTCACCGGTGCCGCCAAGAAACCACTGTCCTCTGATCCAACGTACGACGCCTGGGTCACCAATAACAAACGAGTGAAAAGCTGGTTGATTGATGCTATGAATCCTGGTCTGATGAAACGTTTCATTAGGCTTGACACCGCTTCGAAGATTTGGGACGCGGCAGCTCAAACATTCTACGATGGCTCTGACGAATCATGCTTGTTTGATCTCAATCAACGTTCGTTCTCTACCAAGCAATCTGGTCGTCCCCTTTCCATCTATTTCAACAAACTCTTGTCTCTATTTCAAGAGATTGATCACCGTTCCCAATCGTCTTTTGCTACTATTGAAGGTATTATCTCTGGTCACTCTGCTTTCTCTCGAATGCATGTTCATATTTTCTTGGCTAGTCTGGACTCAGAATTTGATCAAGTGCGTGGGGAAATTCTTCGAAAGGACCCCAAACTTGACCTTGAAAGTACATATGCCTATGTTCGTCGTGATTACCATCAACGCCACACCATGGGTGCTCCAAAACCGAATTCTGATGGTGCTGCCTTTGTCTCTCAATCTCATTTTTCTTCCAAGCCTCGCAAGGAAAATTTCAACAGCAAGGGGCCTTCATTTACATGCTCTCATTGTGGGGAATTAGGGCACTCTAAACAAAGATGCTATGAATTAATTGGGTACCTAGAGTGGTGGGATTTCACCAAACGTCCTCGGAAGAAGTCTCTTGCGAAGGGTCTCACTGCCCAAACTGATATTGATGAAAGTCCTCCTCAGCAAAATATAGCCCACGCAGGTATCTTGGGTAAGTCTTTTGTATTTTCTGCCCATTGTTTGAATTCTACTTGGATAATTGACACTGGGGCTTCAAATCATATGGTTTCTGATTCATCTCTGTTGAATAATTTTCAACCTTGTTCTGAATCGTATATTTCCACTACAAATGGGGGACATGCTTATATCACAGGGATGAGTTCTCTTCAATTAACCCCTACGTTGTTTCTGAAATCTGTTTTGGTGGTTCCTTCTTTAACTTCCAATTTGTTGTTTGTAACTCAACTTACATTTGACTTGAATTGCCTCATTATTTTTTGGCCTACTTACTGTAAATTTCAGGACATTCACCGAAACAGGACTCTTGGTTATGGTGTTAAGCATGGTGATCTATACTTTCTAGACTGTAAACATGGATCATCTGAATCTTCTACTCAACTCTACTGTTCTCTATCAGTCTCCCAAGCATCTGACACTATTTGGTTGTGCCATCATAGATTAGGGCATTTTTCTTTTGGTTATTTGCAGAAATTATTGATGGGATGTAAATTCGTTCCCATCTAAGCCCATTTTGATGGCAAAATACCTGACGTTCCCTCATCCAATGAGTAACTTCAGCATGAAAATAACTTGTTTTACACATTTGTGACAAAAACACAGTGTGGGAACAGAAGATGACGTAATCCTTTGAAAACATATTAAAAGGGGGACGGATTGATAGCATTTAATGCACCTGCTACCTTCATTTAATGCTCTGCTCATTTTACAGGAAACGTGGAAACAACGTCTTCTAAAAAGCAAGGCGGTGCACCACTCAAGCACTAGGAAACGTGAAGAGCAGAGAATCAAGAGTTTTCATTGGCCAAGAAGAAAGCAAGGCAGCAGCAGTGGAATGTTTGAACAAAGAAGAAACAATTACTTTCCGTTCCACAGAGATGACCAACACATCAACACCCTGGAAAACTATGTCAAAGAATATGTCACCAGGAATGATGCAGTGGTCAGGAACATTGAATCCCATTTGGGACAGATTGCTGCCAACCTCAACACCAGAACACCAGGGTCATTACCAGGGGATACTGAAGTCCCCTCAACAACTTCTCCAGAGACCTGAAAGGTAAGTACCATGTCTAGCTAAAGACATTAAACTAAGCGCTGACTGGGAGGCAACCCAGTGGAATCATTTGCTCTCTGACAAAGAGCAAAGTTTTGGGGTGGTTAACCTTAACCACATAGCTCTCAAAAGGAGGGAACGTATGATGTTTCACTCCAAAGTCCAAATAACATACGTTCCGTTCCAGGAACGTAGTTTTGGGGTGGTTCACTAACCACACTATCCCAATATAAAAAAACATTTCATTTATATATATATTTTCGAACAATTGTTATAAATTATAGTAATTAGTTATGTGATATGCTATTACGTTCCCTTTCCCTTCATTAGATTAAATTTGCATCCAATTAGTCAGCATCTTTATTGCATGCTCTTTTTTTTATTTATTTAAAGAAAAGACAAAGGGAACGTTCCCTGGGTTAAGAGATAAGAATGACTGGGACACCTGTCCCTATTGAGTCACTCCAAGAGTACGCAGCCATATCAAATTTGCATTTATTGCAAATCTTGAAAACGTGCTCAGAAAAAGCAATTGTCTCCTCACCCATTAATGCAACTGCACCCTTTCCTTTTCCCTTTCTCTCACATTCTAACCTAAACCATCCCATACCCTAACAGTCATCATCACCAGTTACAGACCACTCACTACTGACCACTCGTTCTGTAACGTCCCTATTCCACTAACCACTCCACCTCCTTTCCTTAACCTCAACGTCCCAGAAAACCCTCCTAGTTGTTAAATTCTAGTTTATTTTCAGTACTGTTTATTTTAATTCCTTTTTCTTTTCTGTTCCCTTGTATATATTCTTTTTGCAATGAAAAAGACTTTTTGATCAAACTGCTTGGTACATACATTTCAGTTATAGTATTAAGGCTGTACAATTTTGAATAGCCAACAACTTGAAACACAAAGTCACTGATTAATCATTATTATTCTTTCTCTGAGTACTTGAAATAGGAAAATTGCAGGGAATTTAATCTTCAGATTTTTTAGGGAAGCTGATCTGTGTGAACTAAAGCTGGTAAAGGAACAGAAAAGAGCCAAACACATACTTATCAGAGCGTTCCTGAGGTGTAACCACAATGAAACTTCTAAACTTGCCTCGATGTTGTAAGTACTGTTGAAGAGCAGATGGATTTCATCACCAAAGATCAACTAACCATACACTCCTTCCACTCAAACAAACACTTCCATTCCATTCACAACCACCAACACATCATCAGGTCAATCAACCAGAAGGGCAAAGAACATAACCAAAAATGAACAAAAAGGACAGAAGAAAGGAAAGCAAAGAAAAAGGGAACAACCATTCAAAAGAAAGCAGAAAACAAATATCAGAGAACCTCCCTTTAAGGGAAGAAAAAGTACAAAAAGAAAAGAGTGTTCCCCCAAACAGAAAAAGTCCAGTTCAAAAGCACAAATGTAAACGTTCCTTGGCCCCACACTTAAGACCACCAATCTTCCACACCTCCATAAACCCACCTACCAAAAGATCTTTGGGAATGGAAGATATTTACACTTCATAGGAAAGCAGCAGAAAGGTAAGTTCTGAAGAATCACATCCAGGAATGGATAGAGCAAACACCAAACCCTGAGTGATAGTGAGACAGAAGATCAGCATCCTTCACTTACCTTGGAACAAATTTTTCCTACTTTTTACCTATGAAGAATAGCTCATTTTTTGAAAAGTTTATGATTGCTCACTGGCTCAAGTTTCTTTCTGTTGAGCTATTCTTTGAAATTGGGCAGTCTGATACAATATTTCTGAGTTGTTTGAGGACAACCAACAATTTAGTTTTGGGGTGTTGATGGGACATAAATTCGTTCCCATCTAAGCCCATTTTTATGGCAAAATATCTGACGTCATCTGATGAGCAACTTCAGCATGAAAATCACTTGTTTTACACATTTGTGACAAAAACACAGTGGGGGAACAAAAGATGACGTAATCCTTTGAAAACATATTAAAAGGGGGATGGATTGATAGCATTTAATGCATCTACTACCTTCATTTAATGCTCTGCTCATTTTGTAGGAAACATGGAAACAACGTCTTCTAAAAAGCAAGGTGGTGCACCACTCAAGCACCAGGAAACGTGAAGAGCAGAGAATCAAGAGTTTTCATTGGCCAAGAAGAAAGCAAGGCATGGGGGGACTGCACAAAATGGCTAATCATCAACAAATATTGTCCCTTCAAGCAATTTGCAAAGCTTCTAAACACTTTTGCCACCGCCCCGTCCCTTCATTCAAGAAACTCACGCCAAAGGATTTACAAGACTGTCATTCCTCTTCTGCCTATAAATAGGACGTCCTAAATACAAAAAAAAAACATCATCGAATTCTGGAGGGATTGAAGTCCTAAAAGAAGAGATCACCTAGTAGTAGTTAGTAGTTTAGTTTTATATAGTTGTAACTATAGTTAAGTGACAACCCTTCTTCTTTGTTCTGTATCATCCCTTAAGACTCCTCACGAGCATCAAACCACCCTCTTCATTTTTATGTTTCGTTGTAAACTGTCTTTCAATTTAATATAAGTGTTTCTTCTTTTCGTTCCATTCGTTATCTCTGAGCTAAATCTCGGGTCTATGGGACTTCAGTTTAGAATAATTATGTTTAAAATATCAGCCATGGACTGAACTATCTGTGGAACGGATAAACTGCAACACTCTTAAAGAATTATTTTCAAAACTCTTGACTGAAGCTTTTTGTATTTCTTTGGCTAAGCAAGCTATATTCATTGTGCATCAATGGAAATTGAACACATACTGAGAAAGGAACTTCAATAAGGAAGGGATTTCAGACAGCTTAACCATTAGGGGCAGGTAGTGTCATGGCAAAAACACTATTGGTCACCTTAGGAATAAGGGGCCGCTTCATCCACTTTAAGGTTCTGTACTGAGTACCTGTTGGAGTCAAGGGAGCCATAGGAATATGGAAACTTGTGAGCCATCTAGTCCATGAGCTGAGGAATCAGAGTTGGCAGATAAGAAACTGGGACAAAGCCAAAAAGTGCTAAGTTTTGAGTAGAGGAAATAACTATTTAAGAATGGAGCAGTGAATCTGTTCCTTCTGTTAAACTGTTTTTAAAACCATCCACTTGTTGTCTCTTAATTATAGTTATTACTGTTTTATTATTTTTACTTTATTTAATCTTGTATCTACCAAATCTCCAATGATTATTATCTCACCTTCTTCTAAACAGGAAGGATCACATATATAACGCAGCGAGCAATTGTTTGCCATCAGACTGAACTTACTGTTCCTGAGGAACGTTGTCAAGACAGTAGTGAACGTTTGACCAGACAGTTCATTCACTAACTTTTCTTCTCATTTTCATTCTTTATAAAATAGTATAAGACAATATTTAGAGTTCTATCCTCGTGGGAACGATAATCTGGGCCTTAAATACACCCATTATTACTTGATGTGTGCACTTGCGCACTTGGGTTGGAAGTAAGGAAACGAATCTGTGTTCTATCACCAATATAGAACAAATGAACGTCCCCCCTCAGAACTTATATTTTTCCACCATCAGCAAACCACCCAACAATTATTTCCTCAGTTGTTAGTTTCAGTTTCAATTTCTAGTTTTCACTGTTCAGTTTGTAAGTTGGCCAAGAGTCATCGAGTTTCTTACTTTCCAAGTTTTAATAAAAGTGCCACCTCTTTTCAAGTTATTCACTCGGATGTTTGGGGACCTGCCAAAGTCCCCTCTCTTTCTAAATCTTATTATTATGTTACATTCATTGATGAATGTACTCGAATGATGTGGATTTCTCTCTTGAAACACAAAAGTGATGTTTTTTCTGCCTTCAAATTTTTTTCACAAATGGTCCACACACAATTTCAGTCCTCTATACAAGTTTTACAATCGGATAATGGAATGGAATATCTAGGGTCTGAATTTGTTAATTTTCTTAATTCCCATGGTATCAAGCACCAAACTTCTTGTGCTTATACCCCTCAGCAAAATGGCCTTGCTGAGAGAAAAAATAGACTTATATTAGAAGTTGTTTGTGCATCTTTATTTGGAATGAATGTTCCTAGATTTTTTGGGGAGAGGCAGTTATCTCAGCTGCTTACTTAATCAATCGTACACCATCTAGTGCACTTAATTTTCAAACTCCTCTTCAAAAACTTGAATCTTTTTTCTCTCTTCCTCATTTCTCTAATCTTGAGCCTCGTATATTTGGTTATACGGTATTTGTTCATGTTCCTAAAAGTCTGAGAAATAAACTTGATCCATGTGCTTCTGAATGCATTTTTGTTGGTTACTCTAATTTACAAAACGGTTATCGTTGCTATGATCCTGTTCTCCGCAAGTTGCATGTATCTCTTAATGTTTCTTTTCAGGAAACTGAACTTTTTTTCTCAGGGGGAGCAACCACTACTTCTTCTTAGGGGGAGTTGAGTCATAGTCATAACTATGGAGAAGAAGTATTGATGGATATCTCAACACAAAGCAATTTTCAGAATACTACTGCACTAGATACAATTATCAGCAGTATTGAGACTGTCACACCAGACTTAACACCTACACCAGATCCTACTGAGGTGGCTGTCCTTGATTTACCATCATATGTTCATAATGAGGAGGTAAATCTGAATCTGTCTTCTTGTACTCCAAGTAACAATACCTCACCTATACATGAACCACAAATCAGAAAATCCCAACGAATTACTAAAGGCATTCCTCCAAAATTATATGAACCTGACCCATCTGCTAAAATTAAATACCCAATTGGAAATTATGTTTCAACAGAGAAACTTTCTAAATCATATGCTTTAGCTACTAATCAGTTATCTAGTGTAGTTATTCCAACAAATGTGAAGGACGCTCTTGCAGATCCGAGATGGAAAGAGGACATGAATGTAGAAATGGAGGCTCTTCAAAGGAACTCAACTTGGGAATTAGTTACACTACCACAAGGGGAGCAAACAATAGGACACAAATGGATATTTACACTAAAACTAAAGGTTGATGGAAGTCTGGACAGATACAAGGCTAGGCTTGTAGCTAAGGGATACACACAAAGATATGGCATTGATTATCAAGAGACTTTTGCCCCAGTTGCAAAGCTTAATACAGTCAGAATTATAATCTCAATTGCAGCCAACAGAAATTGGAGCCTAAAGCAATATGACGTGAAGAATGCCTTCCTTAATGGTGATTTAGAGGAAAAGGTATATATGGAGATACCACCTGGAGTTGAACAACGACAAGGGAACCAAGTATGCAAATTAAAAAAGGCTCTATATGGATTGAAACAATCTCCAAGGGCATGGTTTGGTAGATTCTCCTTGGCTATGAAAAAATTTGGTTATAAGCAAAGTAACTCTAATCATACTTTGTTTATAAAACATAAAGGAGGAAAAGTAACCATTTTAATAGTCTATGTGGATGATATGGTTGTAACAGGTGATGATGAATGTGAATTGAAAGCATTGGAGCAGCATCTATCCACTGAATTTGACATGAAGAACCTGGGGGAGATGAAATACTTCCTTGGCATTGAAGTTGCCAAATCTGACCGAGGAATCTGTTTGTCACAAAGGAAGTATGTTCTTGATTTACTTGCTGAAACTGGGATGTTAGCATGTAAGCCCGTAGAGACTCCAATTGAGATGAATCATACTTTGGGCATTTATCCAGATCAGATCCTACTGATATTGGTAAATACCAAAGGTTAGTTGGCAAATTAATTTATTTAGCTCATACAAGGCCTGATATTTCCTATGCAGTAAGTGTGGTTAGCAGGTTTATGCACTCTCCAATTGAGGATCACATGAAGGCATCGCAAAGGATTCTTACATATTTAAGAGGCACACCTGGTAATGGTCTCTTATTCTCCAGAAACAAGAAACCATCAGTTGAGGGATACACAAATTCAGATTGGGATGGAGACAAGACTACACGACAGTCAACCTCAGAGTATTTCACATTTGTAGAAGGAAAGTTAGTGACTTGGAAAAGTAAAAAACAGAAGGTAGTTGCTTGATCAAGTGCAGAAGCAGAATTTAGAGGTATGTCTCATGGTATTTGTGAATTACTTTGGATTAAGAGTGTTCTGAAAGACATTGGAATCGAATATTGTGAGCCTATGAAACTGTACTGTGATAATAAAGCTGCTGTGCAAATTGCTCATAATCCGGTCCAACATGATAGAACTAAACATGTGGAAGTAAATCGACTCTTTATTAAAGAAAAACTTGATCACAAGATTATTCAACTGCCATTTGTAAAGTCAGAAGATCAAATTGCTGATGTTTTAACAAAGGCTGTTTATGGCAAGTCATTTGAGAAGGCAATAAACAAGTTGGGCATGATAAATATACATGCACCAACTTGAGGGGAGTGTTAAAAATAGAAGTTTTAATTTTAAACTTATTTGAAAAGTCGTTGTTTACTAGTATTTGTAGATAGCTCCTGTAAATTGGAGTTAGTTTTGATTTAAACAATCTGTATAATTTGTAAGGATTTTTTGTATCTTTGATCTGATCTTTGATCATCTTCTCTGTATTTAAACACCAATGCTATGGTGCAGAAATATAATGAAAGCAAATACATATTTTTGACAGAAACTATGTGTAGGTCACAAGGAGCGGCCTAAAGTGGCGTATAGCAGCTAGAGTTTGCACCTTTTTTCCGTACTCTTTTTACCTTACAATTTTATTACTTCGTTTTAGTGCAATCATGCTTACTCTATCCTTCGTCGTGTTGAAAAACTTTGAGAGAAGTGGGATCTTCATTATCCATTCAACATATAGAACAAACAGCTTCAACAAAATTTTCAAGAGCCAAATTATCTATAAAAAATTAGTAAACTAGTTTTCAAAACTAAGGCTCTGTTTGATTTTTGTTTTGCAAAACAGTTTAGTTTTTAGAACAAAAAAACAAAAAAGCTCATTTGGTAAGACCTGTTTTGTAAAAAATGTTTTGAAAATTATAACTGTTTTTTTTGTTTTTAAAATCAAATTTAAAGAACATGTCTGAGTTGTTTTTGTTTTCTGTTTTTGATTTTTAACTTTCAAAAAGAAAAACATATAGAAAATAACTGTTTCCATAACTATTTTACAAAAACAGTTTTAAGAACAAAAAAACCAGAACACAATCAAACAGACCCTAATTCATCCCTTTTAAAGGATGAAGTTATTTTATATTAAGATTATACTACAACTCTAAATTTAGAGAAAGATTTCACGACTGTAGTGAACTTCAATTTTACGTGAAAAATATGACGGTTTTAAATGGAAAAAGATATATCCATATTAACTCAAGTCAAAATGCAAAAGATACGCCAGCATTTTTCCATCTTGATATATCCATATTAACTCAAGTCAAAATGCAAAAGATACGCCAGCATTTTTCCATCTTTTGTTTATATATATATATATATATATATATATATAAATTCGTTCCCTCAAACTCCAATGTCAAGCGGGTCCAGGGGAAGCCCGTGGCGGGGAACCACCACCAATGAGTTAAGGCTACACCAACCGTAGCAAGTGGATCCGACACCATGTCTCAACCCAAAACCTTAAGGCATTGGGTTCATGGGTCCTTTCACTTATATACTCTTCACTTAACTCATTACCAACCAATGTGAGACTCATCACACTTGAATATCTCAACAATCTCCCTCTCAAGTGTGAAACCCACCATTGGTATGCTCCCCCTCAACCGAGTACCCGAAGCGCAAAGTACTCGACCCGCCTCCTAGCCAATCACTAGGCTAGCTCGAGCTCAACCAGGCTCTGATACCACTGTTGGAAAATTCGTTCCCTCAAACTCCAATGTCAAGCGGGTCCAGGGGAAGCCCGTGGCGGGAAACCACCACCAATGAGTTAAGGCTACACCAACCGTAGCAAGTGGATCCGACACCATGTCTCAACCCAAAACCTTAAGGCATTGGGTTATATATATATATATATATATATATATATATATATATATATATATATATATATTAGTTGGGTGCATTCATTCAGTGTTTACTAGTCTAAACTTATGTTGCTAGAGTTGAATAGCATTTTGTAGGTCAACTGACCATAAAAGAGAGCACATCATAATAGTCCATGAAGAAATTAGTCATTGAAGGAAGCAAAACAGGTCTTCTGCGACAATTGTTCGATTCACGAAATGATATAAAAACAAGTTGAAGAGGTTTATGAAATATAAAATACAGAGTGAGATTTCATGCAAGATCTCAATGCTCTTCTGGAGCAGAATCAGACACCTATTCATGGTCTTTTGCTTCCCCTCCATTGGTTGTAGATGTTACTTGTGATTTTGCCATCTCCATAACTTCTCCAGGTGGAGGGTGGTCAAACTTGCAGGTGGCACCGAATTTGCAAGTGCCAGTTTTCAAATAATATGGACAGATCACAGAACCCTGTTAAGACATCATAATAAAAGTTTCAATGTGGCAACAGTTTTATGCACCACTTAAACTTGAATAGGAAATTCATTCATATCACACGTTCATTTGATAGTAATTGTGAGGATAGTTAAGTGGATGCTACTTAAAACTGAAGTCTATGGCTACAAAGACAAAATGCACAAGAGCCACTTGCTTGGACACATGTTTATTAGAATACTCTACTCATGCAGTTTAATGATCTTCATCTACTGAGATTGACTTGATAAACATCCACTACAAACAATATCTGCATTCCAAGTAACTTCCAGTAGACTGAAACAACCTCCAAACTTGCACTTTTTTTGAGAATCGCAATCAAATTATTATATTGAAAGGATTTTACAGAAAAATGAAAATAAAAAAAGGATTTGTATCATGTATGCATATTAAAAAGATCAAACATACCTCTCTCCTAGGCAATCCTGCAGGAGTGAGTTTAACAGTTTGTTGTGAGGCCTGTTTTGACAGTGATGGTGCTGAGCGGTCAATTGGGTGATGGAACTTGCATCTTTCCTCAAATTTACACACGCCAGTTTTCATATAGTACTACATGGTAAATCATTAAATAGAAATATAAAAAGAAATTAGATGTTTTAGGCAGAGGTTACGGCTTAGCATTAAAAGTTAAAAAAAAAAATATAAAAGCTTGGAGGAAGTTTCAACAGTCTTGTTCTATAAGAATCAAATGTTTTCAAAACCAGACCAGTCCTCGAATTGAAAAGGGTAGAAGTTCAAGGTTTTGATGTCATACCGGTGTTGGAAGGGGTTTCTTCCAAACTTCCATATTTTTAAATATATATTATGTAAAAAATATAACATACATAAATTATCTATAAAAGTAAAATCTTGAAGAAAAATATTGGAATCAAATTGATTCAAGACACAAACAAGTCAATACTAAATATACCTCACGTTATAGAATACAAAAACATACATCATAAAATAGAACCTAAGGGTAACAACTAATAAGTGACAATGGGATAGAAGTAGAATGCTTTAATGTTACTCTGAAAAAGCCAAGTTCTATTTCTTGGTCTCCTACATTTACAATATCTTCTCCATATTCATGTGAGCTTCTTATTAATTAAAATCAATTTAACAAGGGATAGGATATTGTGCCTACCTTTTTTTCATGCCTACTCTACCTACTTATCTCCAACACCGTTATATCAGAATCTCAACTAAAATAGCTACTACGCTCAAGGCATTATAATAATATCAGCTTATTAATTAAAATCCGTAACAAGAAACAGCAGTTGTCCCGTGGTATTCGAGCTCAATAATTTAACTCTGAGCCTACTAACTAAGAAGCAGCTGTGGTGCAGTGGTGAGTTGCAACACCACCAGCAGTACAGCCCAGGTTTGATCCTCGTGACTGCAATTTTGCAGGAATTTCTCAATAAAAGTGAACCAGTTCAACCGGTCAATCATGTCCAGTTCGTAACCAATTCACCAGTTTCATGACTCACTCTCTGCATACAGGCTTTGGATGCTTGACCAGAGCAGCTCATTTTAATAACACTAGTAATGATGAACCAACTAACTTCTATCTAACAATTCTGCTGCAATTCTTTTTTTCTACCAGAATAATGACAAACTGACAACGACGAGAAGATGGAACTAAAAGCTAAGTATCTATCAAACAAAATTTTCTTTATCACCCCTTTCTTGAAATCACAATAACTTGTCACTGCTCTGGCAAAGCTCTCCATTTGTAGCAAGTGCCTTACGTATTAGTATTCTCATTCAAACTCATTATCTCAACAATTATTTCTTCATTTTATTTCCTGTAAAAAAATTATAAATTACTACGCTTGATACAACCTATTTTCCTTGGAATAACTATTAAAATTAACCTACCTTAATTAGTTGTCTTATTTAAAAAGATAGATCTGCAAGGCACTCAAGAAAAAAAAAAAAAAAACTATTTTTAATTTAATACCAAAACACTCAAGAAATTAAAGCAACAGATGCAAGGCATTCCAAATAGATATTGGCTGCTGAAATCTGATATGACTGGAACATAAGGCAAGTGCTTACATCGCATTCCATCTGTCCAGGCCGCTGAGGATAGATAGTTTCTGCTATTCCCACCTGAGACTGGAACAAGTAACATGCATGAGATGCATTAGCTTTTAAGTATAGTCATCTATGATGATATCTCAAGGAAACACAATTCACAGTAATTTAAGAATGGCTACTTTTCTAAGCTGATAATACTGCTTTCTACAATGTTGTTTGTTGTTAATATTATGAGTTGTGCTAGAGCATTTCCAAACTAGTCCTCCTACGTCCTTGAGGCAAAACAAGCAAAGAGGCCTCACCTCTAAGGGACCCAAAGATTTACTTTTCTAAGTAAGAGAAACATATACCATATACATAAAGTGCCCGTTTGGATAGGCTTTTATTCCCTAAAAAGTTGCTTTTTTAAAAAATAAAAGTCCTTTTGAAAAAATTTAGATGTTTAGATAACAACTTTTTAAAAAAGCAAAATTTAAAATAAAAGTTAAAATGCTGCTTTTTTTTATAGCCAGTAGTTGGTTGCTTTTAAAAAAAGCAGAAATTAAAAGATAATATAAATTATTTTTTTTGGAAAAAAGATAATGAAAATTTTTAAAATACAATTTTAACCCCATCCTATCATACTTATTTTATCTCTCCTTATCCCTATTTTATCTCTCCTTTATTGTAATTTTATATATAAAAAGTACTTTTTTTATTTTAACATCCAAACAAGTTTTTTATGTAAAAGTGATTTTCAGGTCATACATCCAAACATAAAATAACTTTACCTTTTAAAAAAAGTTATTTTAAAAAAAGCAATGCATAAAAAGTCATTTTTTTAAAAGCTCATCCAAACGGGCCCAAAATCTACTTAAAGAGAAGCATCATTTCAAAAAATACTAAGAATTTGGGGGAACAGGGAACTAGGTAATTATGAAGAAAGTGAAGCTAGCAAGTTATGCAAAAGCAAAGAGGCAACAACAACAAAAAAGATAACTAGAAGAATATGGACATCAACATCAACATCAACAACACCTTTATCCCAAACTAATTAGGGTCGGGAGTAGATTAACCAAAAAGAAAAATACGAAGGGATTGAAAAAGATAAAAATAAAAAAATAAAATAATATATATATATATATATATATATATATAAAAATATAAAAGTAAAAATAAAAGGGGTGTAGGAAAATAAATAAATAAGTAGGAGAAAAAAAAAGATGGGGAAGGGGAAAAGAGAGAAAGGAAAAGAAGAAGATGGAGAGATGAATAGGAAAAGGACTAAAAATGGATCATCTGGAACATAAGAATAACAACGGGTCTAACCCTCCATCATGCTTATAGCTTTTCTCTATTCCGTCCTAAGACACATTGTCCGTCAATCTATATCTCACT
The DNA here is from genome assembly GCF_033153095.1 of Gastrolobium bilobum. NCBI lineage: Eukaryota > Viridiplantae > Streptophyta > Magnoliopsida > Fabales > Fabaceae > Gastrolobium > Gastrolobium bilobum. The sequence continues at coordinate 24,409 of NW_026895113.1, read as the reverse complement.
CCATTAAGTCTTGTTTTACTATCTCCCCCAAGGGGTGTAGGAAAATAAATAAAAAAATAAAAAAAGGGACCATCCTGGAAGAATATGGACATGTATACAAAAAAATGTATGAGCACAAAATCACAATGTCTATAAAGGTCAGGCAATATAATAAAGCAAAAAAGACACCATGAGAATCGCAAAAGTTCATACTACACAACCCCCTAACAACCATACTTAACTACTTATCATTCATTCAGATTGAAAGCTGTACATCCTACATATATTATTGCTAAGTAACAATGTAAGGAAGAAGAATAATAACATCAATTTTTCCATGTTCCAAGCTGCACATATTCATTCAACCCTCATGCAACCGTTCCATGTACCAGGTTAGACTCTATCCAAGAGTATCTAGATTATGCCCAAGCCATAGCATATATGAACTCTATATGTGTCTTATATATGATTGTTAGATGGTTAGAGCTGAGTAATAACAGGGGCTTAGCTTAAATAGTAGGAAAGGGATAGAAAAGAAATCATTCTGACTATTGTTAGTATTGCAGAACTGAGCAATAATTCCCTCCTTTTCTTTTGAGACTAATTCATAACTAACAGTTTCGTTCTCTCTTTTCCTCTTTTTCATAGTAGTACTTTCAGCTCTCTTTCTTGCGTGTTCCTAGCAAAAACATAGACTCATATTCATGCTTTACAGATAGGAAGTGTCTTAACAAGCATATAGCTAGGAAAATGACTAAGCTTAGACACAATTTCTAACCTGAATTCTCCTTTTACAAAACTTCAGATTTTGCTTTACAGCATTACATAAGCATAAAAATGGGATAAAAGGGCAAACGCTGTACACAAGGCTCCTCGATTTGCGTGGGTAAGGATAAGGGTCGATTGTATGCAACCTTACCTTTGCATTTTTTGCAAAAAAGCTATTTCCCATACTCGAACTCGTGACCTTCTGGTCACAAAGAGCAACCTTACCACTACTTCAAGGCTCACCTTTTACAGCATTACATAAGCATAATTTTATAAAATTTATTAGCTTGGCTCCTCCCATATCAGGCTTTTCCCCATCACAAGATTGGTGCATGTCATAAGTCTTAATCAGGGCCTATAATGCTACTAACAGATGACCAACAAATAAAGGACCATGGGAAAGAATTAAAACAGGACCTTTAAGTCGACGCAGTTCAATCTTACTGCTTGAGCCAACCCTCAATTTTTTGTTTAAAAATAAGGCAACTATAACAGCCATGCCATATTCCATTCAGTGGAACAAGTGCAAAAGTACCACAAAATCAAGAACTTCCCAGGTCACCCATCAATTTTATGTTCAAACATGCCTAAATATTTATTTTAAACCATGAATGAGCAGCAGGTGTTGGCATACATTATTTGCAATTTTCACCACTCAATTCTGTAGGAGAATAATGATAGCAATAACTTCAACATTACCATTGGATTTGACAACCTTGTGTCTAAAGCTTGATAAACAGATACAGCTGGGTTAATCACTCCAATATTCAGATTAGCAGCCGAGGATGCCAAGACAGAAGGGCCAAATGCAGAAACCGGCGAATTAATTACTGCACCAAAGTACAGCCACGTAAAATGATTGTTTAGGAAACATGGAAAAGTATGAACAACCAATACAACATATACATACAATTGAATCTGAAATATATTGTATATTCAAGTGTGTAAGTTTGTACAAGGAGACTCTCTATTTATAGAGACTAAAAGACCTAATGGGATGACCTAATAGGCCAAGCCCACAATCTAGACTATTCTAGACTATTCTAATAATAATAAATTAATATTATTTCTAACACTCCCCCTCAAGCTGGTGCGTATATATCAAAAGCTCCCAGCTTGTTACAAATATGATCTATTCGGGGACCTCTAAGAGCTTTAGTGAATACATCCGCAAGTTGATCATTGGAATTGACAAATGCTGTCTCGATCTCCCTTGACTGGATCTTTTCTCTAACAAAATGACAGTCAATTTCTATATGCTTGGTCCTCTCATGAAAGACTGGGTTAGAGGATATATGCAAAGCGGCTTGGTTGTCACAAATGAGCTTCATAGGCCTTTGTTCACAGAGATGGAGTTCCTTCAACAATTGTCTCAGCCAGATGAGCTCACAGGTTGCATTTGCCATTGCCCGATATTCTGCCTCCGCACTGGATCTGGCGACCACAGTTTGCTTCTTACTCTTCCAAGAGATCAAATTTCCTCCGAAAAGAACACAATACCCTGAGGTGGATCGTCTATCTGAAGGAGAACCTGCCCAGTCAGCATCTGAATAACTAGAGATCTCTGAACTCCCTTTATTTGTATATAATAAACCTCTTCCTGGCGCCCTTTTAATATATCGGAGAATTCTAATAACTGCATCCCAATGGGAGTCACAGGGAGAATCAAGAAATTGACTTGCAACACTCATTGCGAAGGAGATATCTGGCCTTGTCACAGTAAGATAATTCAATTTTCCAACTAGTCGGCGGTAGCGACTAGGATCTGGCAGTGGCTCCCCCTGTCCTGGTAATAACTTAACATTGGGGTCCATAGGTGTATCAATGGGTTTACAGCCTAACATGCCAGTCTCATCTAGGATATCCAGTGCATACTTCCTCTGACAGATGGAAATGCCCCGCCTAGACTGTGCAACTTCGATCCCAAAGAAATATCGAAGTCTGCCAAGATCTTTGGTCTGAAATTGATTGAATAAATGCTCTTTCAATTGATCAATCCCAGTCTGATCACTGCATGTAATGATAATGTCATCAACATAGACCAGGAGATAAACGCACTGGCCAGAAGAGCTATGCCGGTAAAAGACAGAATGATCGGCTTTGCTTCTGATTAAGCCAAAGGATTCAACAACTGAACTAAAGCGGCTAAACCAGGCCCGAGGAGATTGCTTCAGGCCATATAAAGATTTTCGAAGTTTACATATCATTCCAGAACTCTCCCCCTGAGCAACAAAACCTGGTGGTTGCTCCATATAAACTTCCTCTGCAAGTCACCATGTAGAAAAGCATTCTTAATATCAAGTTGGAGAAGAGGCCAGTGATGAATGGCGGCAAGGGCAAGAAACAGGCGAACAGAAGCCATCTTAGCAACAGGAGAAAAGGTATCCCCATAATCAAGACCAAAGATCTGTGTGTATCCCTTGGCCACTAAACGAGCTTTAAGGCGATCAACAGTGCCATCAGGACTAACTTTAACTGTGAACACCCATCGACAACCAACAACAGACTTCCCGGGAGGAGCACGAACAAGATCCCAAGTGCCATTGGAGTGAAGTGCCTGCATTTTATCAAGCATCACCTGGCGCCACCCTGGATGAGATAGTGCTTCACCTGTGGTTTTAGGGATGGAAACAGAAGAGAAACTAGAAACAAAAGTAAAATGTTGTGAAGAAAGTCTGTCATAACTCAAGAAAGAATAAAGGGGATGAGGATTTCGAGTGGATCGAATACCTTTCCGAAGGGCAATGGGAGGAGTCTCTGATAGAGGATCCGGAGGAGAAGAGCCGACGGGAAAGGGCGATGAGTCATCAAGAGGCAAAGTCGGAGGAGGTGCAGGCTGACGACGCTGGTATGTGAGGAGAGGACGATCTGTAGGTATGGAGGTAATTGGTTGCTCCTCTGGATAGGGTCACCTGCAGCTGGTAAAGACAAGTCAAGAAAAGGAACAGGAAGGACCTGATCAACTTGTGACACTGGAGACGGAGTAGAGTAAAAAGGCTGCTGATCAAGGAAAGTGACATCAGCAGAAACGATATAACGCTTGAGATCAGGAGAATATCAACGATACCCTTTTTGAAAACGGGTATACCCAAGGAAAAAACATTTGAAGGCCTTGGATGTCAACTTGTCTTTACCTGGAGCAAGATCATGAACAAAATAAGTACAGCCAAAAATATGTAAAGGCAGAGGATAAGAAGGTGTTCCGGAAAACAAAATACTGTGGGGAACATCATTATTTAGCACAGAAGAGGGCATGCGGTTGATAAGGAAACATGAGGTGATAATAGCATCTGCCCAAAAACGGAGTGGGACGTTCATATGAATGAGAAGAGTACGTGCAGTTTCAACTAGATGTCTATTTTTACGTTTAGCGACTCCATTTTGTTGTGGAGTGTGGGGACAGGTAGTCTGGTGTATCGTCCCATGTGTATCCAGAAATTTAGAAAATTCAAGAGGCACATACTCTTTTGCATTATCACTGCGCAAGATTTGAATAGAAGCACCAAATTGAGTTTTTATTTCTGCACAAAACTTTTGATAAATTGAAAATAACTCAGAACGATTTTTCATTAAATAAACCCAAGTGCAACGGGAGAAATCATCAATAAAGGTTACAAAATACTGAAAACCCAAAACTGACATAGTCCGACTCGGACCCCAAATATCAGAATGAACAATAGAAAAGGGAGCAGCAGCTCTGTTATTGACTCTACTAGCAAAGGAAGAGCGAGTATGCTTTCCCTGCTGACAATTCAAAGACTTAAGACCTGACAAAAAAGGAACCATATGCTGAAGCTTCGAGAGACTTGGATGACCCAGACGGCTATGGAGAAGCTCAGGAGACTCTGTGAGAGAGCATGCAACTGGAGCAGAGGGTGCATGCAGATAGTAGAGACCTCGTGACTCACCGCCCGCTCCAATCGTCTTCCTCGTACCCGGATCCTGCATAGAAAAAGATTGTTTAGAAAAGGTGATAGAGCAAGAAAAAGAATGGGTCAATTGACTAACAGAAATTAAATTAAAAGGAATGCCAGGGATGTAATAAACAGAGGTTAAAGTCAAGAAGGGAGTTGGTTTGGCTTGCCCAATGCCACGAGCAGGAGCCTTGGTGCCATCAGCAAGAGTAACAGAGGGAAGATTATTAGAAAAGGTAAGGGAAGTAAAAAGATCCTTATTACCACAAAGATGATCAGTAGCACCTGAGTCTATTATCCAGGGTCCAAGAGACGATTGAGAAAAACAAGCAACATGATTACCAGTATCTGGAGCAGGTGGCTGAGAAGAACTCTTCTGGAGAAGGGCCTCATAGTCTGCAGCGGAAATAGTCACTGATCCGGTAGAGGGTGACACAACATCTGTTTGAGCAAAGTTCATATGTGGTGGCTTCAAGTGAGGGTACTTTCTATAACAACGTTCTTCAATGTGGCCAGATATTGGCAATAATTACACCGAGGCCTTTGTCCTCGGCCACCCTGATCGTCTGTCCACGCCCGCCTGGGCCATATGATGTCATGGGCCCGCGACCGCCTTGTCCGCGGCCACGACCACGACCGCGTCCACCATTGTTCCAATTACCACGAGAGACTAAAGCAGCAGAATCAGACAAGAGAGCAGTAGAGTCAGTAGCTGGCACGTGTGCGGGGGCCACCTTATCTTGAAGATTCAGAAGGCGCTGAAAGGTCTGGGATATGCTGGGAATCTCAGTACTGGTTAGAATGTTCTCACGAACACTTTCTAATCCGTCAGGGAGACCAGAGAGAGTCACAACCGTAAAGAGACGCTCCACTTGCGTCCTGTACACTGTAGCATCCGCAGCATGAGGTAACATAGTCAAAAATTCCTGCATCAAAGAACGAATCTTACCAACATAAACTTCCATACGAGCTTCGGGTGATTTGCGCAAATTCATCATCTGGGAGACAATGGAATAAAGTTGCTGAATATCATTGGTGTAGAGGTTTTTGGCTTCCGTCCACACATCATAGCAGGTCTCAAAGGGAATGAAAATATTGAGAAGAGATGAATCAATGGATTGCCAAAGAATACTGAGGAGCTGAGCATCAACTTTCTCCCATTCAGTCATCTGATCTTTGGAAATATCAGTCTTCTTAGTGGTGAGATGTTTGTCATGGCCTTGACCGGTAAACCAGATCTTAACGTAGGTAGACCAGGTCTTGTAAGTGGCAGATCCGGTCAATTTCAGAGTTGTGATAGATGGAATAGCACTTGAAATGATGCCGGAAGAATGTTTACTGGTTCCTTCCATCAGGAACAGCGATCAGACAACCAAAAAACTGTAAAAATCACGCGAAAAAGGAACAAAGTAGCGACTTTTGCATTGGAAACCCTCGAATGGAAGAGACCCACAACGATCGGGCACCGGATCTGGAAGGAGGAGGCAGAGGCGAGCCTGTCTGCCTTGGTTTGGCCGGAAAAGGTGGCCGGAACAGTGCACACGCGCCGGAGAGAGGTGGCGCGTGAGGCCCACGTGCAGACTGCTGTGGTGGCGCGTGGAGGCGCGTGCGGCGGCCGTTTGGGACGGGTCTTGGACAGAAATGGTCGCCGGCGTGAGGGGATCCTGATCGCGTGGTTTCTCGCCGGAAAGGTGGCCGGAACAGTGATGAATAGTGACGGAACAGTGTTTCTAGCGATGTGAACAGTGTTTTCCGGTCAAATAATGAAGGAGGATGACGATCTGAGATCGAAAAAGGGTCTAACAATGTTCGGAGGGTTGAAAAAGGTTGCCGGTATGATGCACGGCAGTAAAAAGAAGGGAAAAGATATATATGCGGAAGCAAAGCCCTCAGATCGAGAGCTCTGATACCAAATTGAATCTGAAATATATTGTATATTCAAGTGTGTAAGTTTGTACAAGGAGACTCTCTATTTATAGAGACTAAAAGACCTAATGGGATGACCTAATGGGCCAAGCCCACAATCTAGACTATTCTAGACTATTCTAATAATAATAAATTAATATTATTTCTAACACATACCATTCCTGTCAGGATGATTGTAGCGGCAAGTGGCACCATACTTGCAACTATCCACATGAATGATAAAAAAAAAGACAAAAGAAAAAATAGTTAAGGACCTTCCATCCATGGAATACTTCTATTAAAAATCAATTAAAGATAAATCAATACTTACCTTCCAGTTTTCATGTAGAATGGACAATCCACTTCCCCCTGTCAGAAGAGATTTATACAGCGAAAATCAGGCTTTTCAAAGCAATAAATTATCAGACTAAAAGTAATCAACTAGCAAATTATGCGCATCCTCATATATAATTTATAAAACATCAAAGACAAAAATAAATGAAGAAAACTTGAGTTACACAGATTGCAACCTAGCAAAAGCCTGAGTTACACAGCCAGACAAAATCAACCTACTAAAACAAATTGAAAATCACAGCTTCTGCTACAATCATTTATTAATCACAGGCACCATACTATTCTCAACACTCAAAGCAGCATACAGCTAGAGAATAATGGAACAAAAAGGAAAAGTCAAAGAATATGATACTCGACGAATGTGAATATAAAGAATTTAATAGAGAATTAATACCAGTCTTACAGGAAGCCCTTTGCTATTCTGCAACAGTGGTGATATAAGAGGCTTAATTGGTTGTGTATCTCCTATTATGCCCTCCATCATATATTTTGTTTGTGTCTGTTCAGCAGTATGACTCAGTTCATCAGACAACTGAATCTGGATATCTTTGGGGTGATGGAATTTACATGAGGCACCAAATTTACATCTTCCAGTTTTCATGTAAAACTGCATATTCAAAACATGAAGTAAGCCACAGATAAATGATGTGTCATGTGAAAGTAAAAGATAAATATCTAACCGCACAAGGGGACTCTAATGGTCTCTCAGGTAAGCCAGAAACATCAGCATTTTCAGAGGAAACCTTTGGATGATTAAATTTGCACCTTGAACCAAACTTGCATCTTTGAGTTTTCAGAAAGAACTGCAATTATTAGACTCGAAATGAATTAGAAAATGTCCAAATGCATTTGAAGAAAGAAAAGGAGGAAGAAGAATAATTGCAAATTCTACTCACTGGACAATCAGGTTCTTCTGGTCTCTCAGGAAGGGTTTCACTTTGAACAACATTTGGAACCTAAATCAGGTATGAATCAGTCATGTGTATCATGAAAAATTAGTAAAACCTTTTTATAGTTAAATCGAAATTGCTAGATGTTTATACTTCACCTTATGTGACCGAAATCCATTGCCAGCAGAGACAAAAAGATAAGAACGGTAAGAAACACATGCATATTGTGCTCACTACATAAAATAACCTGAACAGTGTTCTACTAGAATACAAAATAGACATCCCATCTACGCTTCAAACATATAATTGCTCACACCTACTTTAAACTTCAAGGGGGCACTAGAGTAGATACTATAGGATTGACAACTAGTAAAATATCATTCTAATACAGTAAAGAAGTTGACTACATTGACTATAGAATTGACAGATATATATTAAGTTGCCCAACTTCAAATAAGTAAATAGTTGTAAACAATCATGTCACAACATAATAACACACTTTTTTTAATATAAAACGTTTTATTAGCAGTGGAGAAATGTAAACAAAGTGCCATTGTGACAGGATTCAAATAGTATCACCCAAAGCTCCCAAATCAAGAGCTCTGATACCAATTAATAAGAACACAGGAATCAGAATATGTTGTATAGAATTTATAAGTAGAAATAGCCTTAACTATCACTGATATTACTGGACTATCAGCTCAGATCAAGGTAGATACAGACTACTCAATATCATTAACTCTATGTGACACAATAAGGAAACAGAATATCAAAAAGAAAGATAGTCAGCAATTTGAGGGGCTGTAACATCCCTTCCCAAACCTTAACCCGACTTTTGCTTGCCTTTCACTTCTCCACCCCTACTCTTTTACACTAACAGTTTAACAGAATATCCCACACTTTTTTCCCTTTTAACCTACCATGTAGCCAAGTGGTTACATTCTCAACCCATCTCTTACCTCATGTGGTCCCACGTTGGGATGCCTACGAGAAAGTAAACACTAGAAATCTTGGAGGAAACTGGGAACTGGCACGTTAAGTTACTCACTTGTGCACGCCCCCATTTATCCCAATTTCAAGCTTGAACCCAGATAAGGAGAGCCACTATCAAATCCCAGGAAGAATTGAAGACGTTGGGAAACTAAATTATCTTACAATTACACAAGATATTTCTTTTACAATGAGCATGATCAGTCAGTTTCTACAAGCAGCATGTAAAAGTATTAGGATAGTGTGAATTGAATCCTCAGGTATAACATAAGGTGGCTAAGAACTGCTAGATGAAGATAAGGGACATGCCCAGGTAATTAGGTTTGCAAATTATTGGACCAAATATAGATTACAAATATAGTAAAGTTCAAATGATTAAGAAACATGTCTTTACAAAGCTTCTCAGAAGTCCTCAATTTAAGTTAAATTTATAACAAGCTTTGTGCATATGATTTACATGCTCCAGCTTGAGCCAAAGTGATGAGATATTAGAATTATTTATTAGTCTTTAATATTATTAGTTGGTATATTGTTTACTACGAGTACTATTGTACTCAACATATTTGTGCTAGTTTTTATTCTATTATAATTCATAAACAGTTTTGGACCCTGACATACATAGAAATTAAGGGTTGTACCACAAATGTAATATATATATATATATAAATGGTAAGAAATAGAATTGGTTAAACTAGTACATAATACACCACTATATATATTCATAAATGCTTAACTCCACAATTTTCTATAAATATAGAATCAAAAGAATACATGACACTCTGCAATAACCAATAGTAAATGTACTATTCAATAAGATATAATTTTCATAGGCATAAATAATAACAAGAAACAGTCACCTCTTTCCAATCTGGGATTCCACCCTCAGGAACCCAAATAGGATGGTCAAACTTGCAGCTCTCTCCAAATTTACAGGTTCTTGTGAGCATATAGTGGGCACAATCCTTCTCTCCTGGCCTCTGTGGATAAATAGGCAAATTGCTTCCAGTTTCATATCTAGGGCGCTTGGCCAGTGAGTTTGTAGAATACCAAGCTTCATTTTGCCCAATTGTACCCAAAATGGTTGGATGGTAGAGCGCTATAGTACATAATAGACGAGTATATACAAGAAAGCCAAAGCAAATATATAATGTTACTTTATAAGTTTGACTTAGAAAATAATTTTTGACAAAGATCATATGCTTAGTAAATATAAAGAATATATTTTGTATCAAAAACGTGATGACTAATGTTCATAGAGAATGTATACAAGCTGTAAATGTACGTTATTAAGATCATATCAAAATAATGTGAAAATCTCTAGCACACAACACCGCATATTCCAGAAAATATGTAAATTGTAAAGTAGCAAAACCGAGCTGTTTGACTTCAAAAGGTCAAATTTTCTTTGTCAGAAGGTATGACACACTCAAATAAGAAGACAACTGTCGCACAATTTTTTTTTTTTCTGTAGATACTATTGTCCTTGCAGCTCAAATCAGGTAGCACACGTTCATTCAACACATCTTCTATTCTCTTTGCTCACTTGCTACACCACCCACGATTCCCAAAACTACATAAACCCCACCTAAGCCCGTGCCACTAGAGTCATAATCACAGACATCTGAATTTGTACTGCCTCTTAACTAGTATATTCTGATAGTAGGGACATTCAAGAAGTATATATGAGAAAAAGAGTAAACTACTAACATTACAATGACCAATGCACATGCACTAGGATGCTATGATTTTCATCCTCATCCTCATCGTTATTTAACATATATCTCAAATATAAACATTAACTGTTTTACTAAACTTGTTATAAAACTGAACACTGCAAACATTTACTCTGAGAATTACATGCACAACATTGATAAATGCAATATACCTTATCAAAAGAGAAAAAGGAGGGTTTCTCAATTTTGTCAAAAAAAAAGGGGGACAAATACACACTTCTTTTATTACATCGCCAAAAAACTAGTTATTGTGAATAATCGCCTTAAAACCAATTACTTTATTTTAGTGGTATTATGAATATCCCTAGTATCACTACAGTCTATTAAGTATCGTCAATTTTTGGGTTATTAATTAAAATCACTACACGTTTGGCTTTTCTTAAACGAATCTTAGATTATATACACAATATGTTCCATGTTATTCCTTACAAGCATATTGCTAACAGACTATAAGATCTACGTTAACCTTCAACCCAAAAACACAGTTACTTTCATATATATTTTTTTAATTTATTTAATTTAAATTAAGATACAGTGCCAGACTCATTCCACCAATCCATTAAACGAAGCATAATAAAAAATAAAATCAAATAAAATAAAACAAAACAATGTAGAAGAAGACAAAAAAGGGGGTAACAAAAACAAACCTTCAGAAGAGCGTTTCAGGTCAAGGGCAGCAGAGCCGACATTTGCGGCGGCAGCGGCGGCGGCTACGGCGGCAGGCCAGGAAGAAGCGTGAGAGAACAAGTTGGAGGTTGTTGAAGAGGAGATTCTGGAAGCAACCCCAGGCGGGCCAATATCGACGTCGGCGGTGGCGGAAGAAGGATAGCGGAGAGCGGCGGCGGTGGCGGCGGCGGTGTCGGAGCGGTGGAGGTGGTGGTGGTAGTGAGAGAGGAACATGGTATCAGGGTCACGGAATCTGGGTGGAGATGGTGCTCCGACTCTGTAGTGGGTAGGGCTGTAAGAAGCGTAGATGTGTTTTTCCATTTCAACAAAAACTAAGAAAAAATAAGAAACGAAAAAGTGATGTTGCTGTCACAAGAAAAGAGTGTGATTGCACTGTGGCTTCTCTTCTCTTTTAAAGTGGATTTGGTGGGGGACCCATCTTTTTTACTCTTATTTTTTACAACGCAACGTGTCAATTAGGAGAAATAATAATAAAGTTATTCTAAACAACTTTATTTAATGTTTATCTAAATACATATAAAAGTGTAAAGAGTCCATTTTTTTTTTCTTTTTTCTTTTCATATGATGCACATGAATTTCATATTTTTTTATGTGTATTTTGATAAACATTTAAAATTTTGATAAACCCATAACAATAATAGCAAAAAATATTTATCATTTAAAGAAGTGTCCTTTTAATTGAAAGTAGTGTTGTTCATTTAAAATTTAAATTTAAAAAAAATTCTCAATTCTTCTCCTGATTTTCATTATCTATCTCTTCATCTCACTTAAAATGACATAATTTTATGTCATTTAAAAGAATAAATATTAATCTCATAATAAAAATAATAATAAATGTTGTTAATCTTATTTTATTATTGGAAAAAATATTTGTTCTTTTAAAGGATTGTCAATTTAGTTAAAATTAGTATTTTTTATTTAAATTTAAATTAAAAAACTTCTCACTTTCTTTTCCATGATTGTGTATTCTTTCTCTCACATAAAATGATACAATTTTATATCCTCTAAAAGAATAAACAATAATCCCTATATTCTTAAAAAAAATAACATTAATGGTTCGTTTTTTTTTTTGGTAACACATTCATGATAATTAAAATCTCGATTTACCACAATTTTTTAAGTTTTTATCGTTTTTTTATCAGAATTTTTTTTATCAATATTTCAAATACTTTTACTTTTTATTATTTTTTAATGTTGCGATTTAACATTTTATGATTTTTTATTCATTTTGAACTATATTGGAGACATTAATGCTTCTTTGATTTCATTCATCGTATGACGACCCAATAAAAATAAAATAAAATCTCTTAAAGAATATTCCAAAGTTGAATTTGCTTACCATTTTATTATTATTCAGTTATGGTATTGTAATAATGGATGATGGTATTTTTGGGGTTCATTATATTCTCTTAATTAATTGAATACCATAGTTACATTATTATTATGTATAATAATTAATATACGATTTAAAATTATTTATAATAATTAATATACCATTTTATTATTATTATTCTGTTATGGTATTGTAATAATGGATGGTTGTATTTATGAATTTCATTAGATTCTTTTAATTAATTGAATACAATAGTTAGTTACATTATGATGGTTTTTCAAATGATGGTCGTCGACGATACGTGTTTTGCGTTCTTTCTTTGATCGAGTATGTGTTTTTCATTTTGGAGGAACGGATTTCGTTCCTGGAATTTAGGGTTTAGAGAGAAAAGGGAGGATAGAGAAAGGGCATGAGAGGAAGTGAGGAGGAAGAAAAGGAAAAAGTGATTTATTTTATTCGATAAATATTTACCGTTTGATGAGATTGTAATCTGACGGAGTTGAAAAAGGTAAGCATAAGTAAGCAAAATAAGGGTAGGTAGAATAACATATTCCCTGTTCTTAAAAAAAAAGTTCCACTTTGAGTTCTTGTACTTATAACATGTATCATTTAATTGCATGTAATTTTAAACTTATCACTTAGATTTTGAATAATTACAAAACAAATCATTTAAGTTAAAAATGTTCTTACTATATAAAATGACAAAAATACAATTTACTAAATAAAGTACTAAATTATAAATAGAATAAGAAAAATAATCCTAATTAAAATATACTTTCCGCTTTGTTCTTTAGATCAATTCTTGTGTGTGTGTGTGCTGGTTCTCCATAAAATCTATCATCAGACATGAGCTACACCTCTTTAAACATATTCAGGTAAGGAAGATGATATATCTGAATTTAGAAATCTATCTTAGTTAAATTTATGATGGAAATTCCCAGCTAATCATGTCAATTAACTTGATTTAACTCTAACCCAAGCTAAATGTTACAATTTTTTGTTTGGGCTTATTGGAGCATGTGACTTAACTTGCAATTGGACTAAAAGGAGCACATCTATGTTATTTTGGATATGGATTTAAAATGAACAATTAATGTGTATCGAAATAGGGTGATAAGATAATAAATTGTGGGATCAATACGGATCATAAGAACTTACTTTCTTTCTTAATTTTGATTATAAGAAATTATATATATATATATATATATATATATATATATATATATATATATATATATATATATATATATAGCGAGAGAGAGAGGGGGTAGGATATACTTACTACCAAAAATATTTACCACATTTGCAACTAACCTAATTACCGTTGATATTTGTCAATTTAACGATTATAATTTATTGAAAATTGATAATTAATTAATAAGTGTGACTCAATATTTTCCAATAAATTATAAACATTAGATTGATGGAAATCATCGATGATTAGGTTAATTTTAAGGGTGATAAATTTTTATGGTGATAAGTATATCATTCTCCATATATATATATATATATATATATATATATATATATATATATATATATATATATATATATATTTAAATTACAACTTTAATTATTAAAGATAGCAAAAGAATTGAAATATAAAAGATAAATCCAAATCATCACTAAATTTAAATAATTTAATAATAATTTATTTATCAAATAAATATATCTTACTGAAAATATAATATAATATTCAAAATCTATTATTCAAATAACTATTAAATTCAATTAAAAACTTTAAATTATAAATTTTACAATCAAATTTTATTAGTTATGTTAAAAAATTATTATGCTAATTTAAATAAAAAAATAAAAAAAACTTAAAGTTAAAATTTGTAAACTTGAATCAGTAAAAAAAAAGTGCAAGGATCTAAAAATAATGCAGAGACAAAATTTAAAACATGGATAAGTGGGTAAGCTATTCTTAGAAATGACTCTTCCTCTTTCTTAAAAAGAACTAGTCTTCTTTTCTCTTCAAAATAAAATTTTCTCTCTCTTCAAGTAACTGGGCAATTTTTTTTTTTTTTTTTGCTCTCTTTCTCTATCTCTTCCAATGATGGTTACATTCTTTGTGGATTTGGTCTTTGATGACCACTGCCAATGACAATAACCAACTGATTCCTTCTTCTCACTCTTGTTCCTATCAAATTGGGGTTTTTCCCTCGAATTGCTAGAATCGTGGGATTGTTTGATTGCACCGGTTCTACGTGTTTACCCATCGATCCAACCGATCTAAGAAGAAAACTATCCTATATGTGATTCAGCTCATTTGAAGAAGGAAAAAATCGTGGGATCGTACGATGCTACGATCTTCCATATGATTTTAACAGTTACGAACATGTGAAAATTCATTTTATGTAGGAATCGAAGTAAAAGAAGGAAATTGAAAGCTTTCATGTGACAGCTCATCAAAAGAAAAGTAATTAAAGAAGTCACAAAATTTAAGCTAAAGGAAGGTTTGAGAATGGGGCAAAAGTATTTTGCACAAAACATAAAAGGACAAAAGTGCTTAACAAATCAAATCAAAAAGCAAAACAACCTTTTGTTCTGGCCAGTCAACACAAGTCCAATAAGTTGAGCCGGCTATCCAAGGCCTATTAAAGGTCTACTTTTGTTGTATCTCACAAATGAGCTCATAATCCTCACCGCAGGAAATTTCCTTCACCCTGCACAACTCTCTATCGTGCACGCATGATGCTGAGATAGTGCCTCACTACAAAAAGTGAGGCCTAGGCTAATGGTTTTTTGGCTTATTCTCTCTCTAATCATTAGGGAATGTCTTCCCACCAAATTGAAAAAGGCTGGTTTGGCAAGCATTTGGGGATATAAAAAAAGAAAAGGACTAAAGGAAAAGAATCGCTTCATCATATTCCACTCCTCCATACGCTCATTCATCTTCTTCTCCTATTTTACTCTTGTAGAACATTTTCTTCTTCTTTTTCCTTTTATGGAATTTAGTTTCTTTTATGTAATGTTTCTGTTCTGATTTCCTTTTATTTTGTTTCAGACTTAGACATGCTTTATAGCATTAGCTAAGCCTTTTTTTGGTTGGGAATTACAAGTACATGTTTTATGTGTAATTTGTAGAAACTCGAGCAATTACTGGAGCAACTATTGAAAATATTGAACAACTTGTTGCAGAAAAAGAGGCACAACCATAACTCAACAATGAATCATTTCTAAAGCAACTCCATTTGGAGAAGAAATAGAAATTTCACTTCTTAGTTGCATACTCCACCATAAAAAGTTGCCTCACAACCACATAATTCTCCACATAGAAGACCTGAAAAAGTAACCCAACTACCACTTTGTCAGAGAATAAAGAAGCAAAATGAAGACAAACAATTAGAAAACTTCTAGAACTACTAAAATAGTTGTACATCAATATTCCTCTAGTATAAAGCATTAGAGCAAAAAGTTGATGCTTATCCAATCTTCAAAAAATTGTGAGTAGGAGTAATTAAGCTCTAGCTAGTTGATAAATCCATTGCATACCCAAAGGGCAAGATGTAAAGAAAAGAATGATTGTGTACTAAAAAAAGAAGAAGAAAAGAATGACTAAATAATCACACAAGAGGGGGCTGAATTGTGTTTTAACTTACAATGCAAGAAACACAGAAATCAAAACATTTTTTTTCAGGAAAACACCCAAAAATATGTAGAACATAAATCAAACATTTCCTAATATAAAAACAGATTTAAAACATATCAAATAACAGAGATATTACAATGATAACAAAAGAGATAAAGGAAAAGGAAGAAACATGCCAAGATTTATCCCGATTCACTCTCTAACCACTTGAGAGCTACATCCAGATTGAGGATGACGATTCCACTATATTCTAACTTATAAACGGTGCCATAAAAATTGTTTTACAAGGAGATTTTACAAGAACTATGATCAAATCTTTGATCACTCTCAACCTATAACCTATAGGATCTCTCCAAACATCTATGAACGAATTACAGCAATCTCAAAAGTTCAAACAACAATAGAGCAATCTCTCTGCGTTCATAATTATGTGAAAGAACAGAAAAAGATTAAGAGATGAACGAGATATTGAGTTTTTCCCTCAATATGTCAAAATATAGCCAAATTTGTATTTAATCTTTGATTTTCAACAATCTGATGTGTTTTTATGTTAATTCATGTTTAGGAACCTTCATTGGACGTTTATATAGGAGTCTAATCAATTAGATAGCCATTGGACCCCTAAAACTTAATGATAACATGCTGATAGATCCATATTAGGATATTCGTCGAGCACATATCCTGATATTTATCGGGCACTGATAAACCCTTAGTTCATCAGATTTTTCAGCATGAATTAGTATCAATTTGTGTGATTAAATGATGGAAAAAGAGGTTAATATCCTAGAATGTCCTCAACTACAAGTTCTAGAAGCTTTATTGAGAATTTGTATTGTTCTTGTAGGAAAAGCAAGCTAAAAAGGCAACTGGAGAAGGAAGAAGATTCTGAAGAGGGGAAAATGCCTAAGTGTTGAGCGCTAAAACGTCCACACAGAACGTTTTAGCGCGCTGCTGCATTCCGAGGATGAAAAGTTGCTGGTCTTGGGCGCTAAAACTTCCTGTAACAAGCGTTTTAGCACCCTGATGTTAGAAAAAGCCTCTGGTCTCCAACGCTAAAACGTCCAAACCAAGTGTTTTAGCGGTGGAGTCAGTTGAGGACAGTTGAGCATTCACAAGGCGTTGACGCTAAAACGACCATTCATGAACGTTTTAGCGTTCAAGTCAGTTGAGGACAGTTGGGCATCCGTCAAGCATGGACGCTAAAACGCTCATTCTGAACGTTTTAGCGCCCATATTAAATTTCTGTTTTAAATTGTAAAACTATATAAGGCAAAGGCCTTCACATTTTAGAAAATCTGGAGTTTCTCTTTCTCTCTCCTACATCAGATTCTCTGATCTAACTTCTCTCTAAATTTCTTTAGGACTTAGTCTTTGTATTAGTTAATTTTCTATTGTAATTGCACTTGGAGATTGAAGATTCACTACATGGAAATGGAGTTTGATCTTTCTTCTCTTATATCTTCCTTAGTTATGTCTGAGTAGAGTCATTGTAGTCTGAATTCAATGGAACTCAATGATATTCTTATGTATGTTTGATTAATATGATGAAGTGTTTTTCATGTGTTGATATGATATTTTCTGATTCAATTCTTTCTACTAAGGGGGGAGTGTAGAACATGAATGTTTACACTACTCCTATATCTGACAATCTCATCATCAGGATTATAGTACTCAAGGAATTGATACTATAGTTATGATGTAATCTTAAGACCTTAGTATCTCATGCATGTATTAAGAAAGGAATCACCAAGGGATTGGGGTTTCTGATTAATGTATCTATCAGGGTAGTAAGGGATTACATCTTGAGGATAAGTAAAAGGTTGATTAACATCACAGGAAAAAGAGTTCATCATATGATCAATTTACATGAGTTTATTGTTGAGGAAAGTTGTTTTCTGACTACTTGTTTTTATAAATCTTAATTCAAATTTTTAGTATTAGATTAATTTACTTTCAAATTAAATTTCTGGTGACAAAACATTCATGATTTTTACAAACCTTTGTGTAATTCAAATTAGTTTTCTATGGTTCATTGGTGTTTGAATACAAATCTCTGTGGGAACGATCTTTACTCGTCATTTTATTACTTGTACGACTAGTACACTTGCTAGATCCGCAACAAGTTTTTGGCGCCGTTGCCGGGGATTTGTTTTTCAACATTGATTGATACTAATAGAAATCTGAGATTGAATCTTTTATTTTCAGCATTTTACTTTTAGTTAAGTTTTTGGTCGATTTTAATTCTGGTGTATGCGAGGTACGGTTGATCCAAATTTTTTGTTGTATGATCCAGAATTAGAAAGGACAGTGAGGAAGAACAAAAGGGCAGCCAGACAAAGAAGACAGTTTCAAGAAAGGGGTGAAACCAGTGCTGTAAACCAAGAAGAAGTTATGGCAGAGAACTACAGACCACCACCAGAACAGAGGACACTGGGAGAGTACATGACTCCTGCAGTGATCCCTCCCAGTGGGAGTGTTGTGCGCCCTACAGTGGAACCAAACAACTTCAAATTGAAGCCTGCATTGATACATTTGGTACAGAAAGATCAGTTTGCTGGAACTAGTGCAGAGGACCCATACTTGCATATAGAAAATTTTCTGCTGTTGTGTGATACTGTGAAAATTAATGGTGTCACAAGGGATGCAATTCTGTTGAGACTATTCACTCATTCACTGACGGATGATGCAAGGAGATGGTTGCAATCATTGCCACAGGGGATTATAACAACTTGGGATGATCTGCAAACCAAGTTCTTGCAGAGATTTTTCTCAGCATCCAAAAGGGCTAAGTTGAAGGATGAGATTACAGGCTTCAAGCAAAAAGAGTCATAATCCATCTATGAGGCCTGGGAGAGATTCAAGACTTTATTGAGGAAATGTCCACAGCATGGAATAGAGGCATGGCAACAAGCAGCAATTTTCCTACAAGGAATGACCACCAACACTAGGACATTGGTGCATGCCACTGCTGGTGGATTATTGAGCACCAAGACTCCTCAAGAAGCTTTGGATATCTTTGAATCATTGGCATCTCAGGAATTTGATAATGCCTCATTGCCTGACAGAAGGGTAGGGATCATCAAGTTGGATGGGTATGATGCCCTATTGGCAAGGAATGACTAGTTGATGCAGACACAGAGACAACATCAACAGCAGTTGGATGTTCTCACTGAGCAACTATCCTCACAAAAGGTTGCTTCTGTGGACACCAAGTGCGTGTGTGCTATCTGTGGGAAGGGCCATGTGACAGAGGAATGTGATTATGGGGGATCATCAGAGCAAGCAGAAGTTAATGGAGTGTGGTATGACAATAACAACCAGAGGAATTACAACAACCAGGGGCGAAATGTGTATGTGCCACCATGGAAGAACAAGAATCAGCACCCAGGGTTTAGTTATAGTTCCAACCATCAGTTGAATCCTCCACTGCATCCTCCTCCAACACACTTATCACAGCCAAGTGATACTGTTGCATGGGAAAAAGCCATTGCTCAGTTATCCAAGACTACTCAAGATTACATTCAGGGGTCTAATTCATTCAGAGAGGAAACATCTGCATTCATGCAAGAGACCAAGACTTCATTTAGAAATCAGGAAGCATCTATCAAGAATCTGGAGACCCAGATCGGTCAGCTATCAAGACAGATATCTGAGAGACCATAGGGGAAGTTTCTTAGTGATACAATGGTGAATCCTAAAGAGCACTACAAATCAATCATGACAAGAAGTGGGTTGGTGCTTCAACAGGTGAAAAAGAATGTGGAAGATAAGAAGAATGAAGAGGAAGTTGTGGTTGAAGATGTAGTCTTTGATGATGGAGTAGAAAAGGTGAAGGGAAATAAAGAAAAAGAAACAGTGAAGGAAGATAAGGAAGAAAAAGAGGTGGTAGTTGAAAATGATGTGCCCAAGAAGATGATGAAGTGGGAGAAGAAGAAGATGGCTGACAAGCAGGACCAGCAGTCACTTTGTCTCCATATGCCAAAGTTCCTTACCCTCAGAGGTTGAAGAAGGAGATTCAGAAACAACACTATGCAAGATTTCTGGATATTTTCAAAAATTTGCAAATTAACATTCCATTTTCTGAGGCTTTGGAGAACATGCCTCACTATGCCAAATTCATGAAAGATCTCCTTACTAAGAAGAGAAAATTGAATGATGGTGAAACAGTGGCCCTGACAGCAGAATGTAGTGCCCTGATCCAGAAGAAGCTTCCACCAAAATTGCAAGATCTAGGAAGCTTCAGCATTTCTATTGCTATAGGAGATGTGGAAGTGAGGAAGGCACTCTGTGATTTGGGGGCCAACATAAATCTGATGCCATTGACGGTATGTAGAGCCTTGGGAATCAACACCCTGAAGGAAACTAATCTTATCTTGCAGATAGATCTATTAAGAAGCCTGAAGGTGTGGTTGAAGATGTCTTGGTAAAGGTAGACAAGTTCATTTTTCCTGTGGATTTTGTGATACTTGACATGGAGGAAGAGGATACTGAAAGTCCTCTATTATTAGGAAGACCCTTTTTAGCAACTGCAAGATCTCTGATAGATGTTGAACAGGGGAAGTTGCTGTTGAGGGTGGATGAGGAAACTGTTACAATTGATGTTTTTGAAGCCATCAAACATCCTGTTGATGTGGGGGATTGTTTCAGATTAGATGTGATACAGGAGGTTGTGGAAGAAGTGAATAAAGAAGAAGACTTTTCATTGGAGGAAGAAAGATTTAGAAAGGAGAAATGTACAGAAGATTACCAAGAGGAACCAGAAGTGGAAGAGCTTGAAAAGAAGATTGATGACATTCCAGAGGGAGCACCTAAGGTAGAGCTTAAAGAACTACCTTCAAATCTGAAGTATGTGTTCCTTGGGGATGATCAAACATATCCAGTAATCATCAATGCAATGTTATCTGAGAGTGAAGAAGTGAAGTTGATTAAGGTACTCAAGAAGAATAAAATGGCTATTGGATGGCAGTTTTCAGATCTTAAGGGTATCAATCCTTCCTTTTGCACCCACAAAATATTGATGGAAGAGGAAATCAAACCAGTAAGGCAACCACAGAGGAGACTCAACCCCACTATGAAGGAGGTAGTGAGGAAGGAGGTTGTGAAGCTACTTGATGCTGGAATGATTTATCCTATCTCAGACAGTGCTTGGGTGAGTCCTGTTCAAACAGTACCCAAGAAAGGGGGGATGACTGTGGTGAAAAATGAGAATAATGAACTGATTCCCACAAGGACAATCACTGGCTGGAGAATGTGCATTGACTACCGGAGGCTGAACAACGCAACAAGGAAGGATCATTTTCCACTTCCTTTCTTGGACCAGATGTTGGAAAGATTGGCAGGACATGCTTTCTACTGTTTCTTGGACGGCTACTCAGGTTATAATCAGATAGCTGTCGCCCCAGAGGATCAGGAGAAGACTGCATTTACATGTCCATATGGAATTTTCGCATACCGGAGGATGCCTTTCGGCTTATGCAATGCTCCTGCCACTTTTCAAAGGTGCATGCTTTCCATTTTCTCTGACATGGTAGAAGAATGCATAGAAATTTTTATGGATGATTTTTCTGTATTTGGCTCTAATTTTGATGTATGTCTAGAAAATTTAGATTCTGTTTTAAAAAGATGTCAAGACTGTAATTTGGTTTTGAATTGGGAGAAATGTCACTTCATGATGACTGAAGGAATTGTTCTTGGGCACAAGGTGTCTAGAACAGGAATAGAAGTGGATAGGGCAAAAATCTCTGTGATAGAGAAACTCCCTCCACCTGTTAATGTCAAAGGTGTGAGGAGCTTTCTTGGTCATGCAGGATTTTATAGGCGGTTTATTAAAGATTTTTCAAAAATTGCCAAGCCTTTATCTAAGTTGTTGGTAAAGGACCAAGAATTTATTTTTGATGATGAATGTCTGCATGCATTCCATGTTTTGAAAGAAAAGTTGACCACTGCACCTATCATGATGGCACCTGATTTTTCATTACCATTTGAATTAATGTGTGATGCCAGTGACTATGCTGTAGGAGTGGTACTAGGCCAAAGAGTAGATAAATTATTGCATGTCATTTACTATGCCAGTAAAATCCTAAATGAAGCACAAAGGAATTACTCTACCACAGAAAAGGAATTACTGGCTATTGTGTATGCATTTGACAAATTCAGGCCATATCTGCTAGGGTCAAAAGTTATTGTTTATACTGACCATGCAGCTTTAAAGTATTTGTTAAGCAAACAGGATGCCAAGCCCAGGTTACTCCGCTGGATGTTACTCCTACAAGAGTTTGAAGTAGAGATCAAGGATAAGAAGGGGGTTGAGAACTTGGTGGCTGATCACTTGTCCAGGATTACAGAAAAGAACTTCAAGAAGGACCAGAGGTAGTGATCAGAGAAGAGTTTCCTGATGAACAAGTACTGGCAATACGTGCTGTTACGAAGATGGTGGGGAATAAAGTTCTATCCATTAGTACCCCACCATGGTTTGCTGATTTTGCCAACTATAAAGCTGCTGGAATGATGCCTAAGGATTTTACATGGCAACAGAGGAAGAAGTTTCTACATGATGTGAGGAGATACATTTGGGATGAGCCATATCTCTTTTTTAGGTGTTCAGATAGCGTGATCAGACGATGTATTCCAGAGGAGGAACAGAAAGATGTATTGTGGCATTGTCATGGTTCTGCTTATGGTGGACATTTTGCAGGAGAGAGAACTGCAGCAAAAGTATTGATGAGCGGTTTCTATTGGCCCACTCTTTATAAAGATGCCAAGAAGTTTGTGGAGGCATGTGACAACTGCCAAAGGACTGGGAATATCTCCAGGAGACATGAGATGCCCTTGAATAATATACAGGAGGTGGAGATATTTGATGTTTGGGGTATGGATTTTATGGGACCCTTCCCATCTTCCTACTCTAACAAGTACATATTGGTGGCAGTTGATTATGTGTCCAAATGGGTTGAGGCCATAGCTACACCAACCAATGATTCCAGGGTGGTGATTGCTTTTCTGAGAAAGAATATATTTTCAAGATTTGGAGTCCCTAGAGCTATAATCAGTGATGGGGGAACTCATTTTGATAATAGGATGGTGGAGTATGCTCTGGCTAAGTATGGAGTGAGGCATAAGATAAGCACTCCATATCACCCACAGACTTGTGGTCAGGTTGAAATTTCCAACAGGGAATTGAAAAGAATATTGGAGAAGACTGTTGGGAATGCTAGGACTCAATGGTCCAAGAAACTTGATGACACACTGTGGGCATACCGAACAACATTCAAGACTCCTATTGGAATGTCTCCATTTCAGCTATTGTTTGGGAAAGCATGCCATTTGCCAGTCGGATTGGAGCACAAGGCTTTGTGGGCAGTAAGATTTCTGAATTTCGACTCAAAGGCAGCAGGAGAGAAAAGATTACTACAGTTGGATGAATTGGATGAGTTCCGTCTCTCTGCATATGAAAGTGCAAGCCTATATAAAGAGAAGACAAAGTTATGGCATGATAGGAAGATCACACCTAGGGATTTCAAGGTGGGGGATCAAGTACTTCTGTTCACTTCCAGGTTGAAGCTGTTTCCATAGAAGTTAAAGTCTAGATGGTCTGGACCTTTTGTGGTGAAAGACATGAAACCTTGTGGGGCTATAGAAATTAGTTCTTTGGATTCAGACAGAAGTTTTACAGTCAATGGTCAGCGGTTGAAGTTATATGTTGGAAGTGTTGTGGATAGGCAACTACTGACAGTTGCTCTATTGGAGGTAAGATAGATCATACCCGTCAGGCTCGCGATGTTAAACATGCACTGAGTGGGAGGCAACCCACTGTACCAAGTAAGTAATTTCCATTTTCATACCCCATTAGCAAAATGAAGAAGGAAGGAGAGAAAAGTGTTGGAAATCTGAAAAGAAATTTTTTACAAGTGTTGGGCGCTAAAACTTCCTATTCAGGACGTTTTAGCGGTCTAGAGTTGCATAACTATGAAACTCTCTGGCCATGAGCGCTAAAACGTTCATACTTATCGTTTTAGCGTTCAACCAATAAATCAAATGCAAGCACTCTGGTCAACCGCGCTAAAACGTCCCTGATGACCATTTTAGCGTGATGCTGAACACGAAGCGTTCACATTTCTCTGACTATGAGCGCTAAAACGTTCATATTGATCGTTTTAGCGTTCAACCAATAACTCATTTACACGCACTCTGGTCAACCGCGGTAATACGTTCATGATGACCGTTTTAGCGTGGATCTGAACACGAATTGTTCACATTTCTCT